>NW_027507714.1:1075159-1244997 GCF_037356315.1 Lithobates pipiens | reverse complement strand
ATTTTGGACCCATTTCAGGATAAAAGGGCCGGGGAGCGATTTTGGTCATTTTGGACCCATTTCAGGATAAAAGGGCCGGGGGTGCGATTTTGGTCATTTTGGACCCATTTCGCGGTAAAAGGGCCGGGGGTGCAATTTTGGTCATTTTGGACCCATTTCAGGATAAAAGGGCCGGGGGTGCGATTTAGTGTCATTTTGCACCCATTTCAGGATAAAAGGGCCGGGGTGCAATTTTGGTCATTTTGGACCCATTTCGGGGTAAAAGGGCCGGGGGTGCAATTTTGGTCATTTTGCACCCAGTTCAGGATAAAAGGGGCCAGGGGTGCAGTTTTGGTCATTTTGCACCCATTTCAGGATAAAAGGGCCGGGGTGCGATTTTGGTCATTTTGGACCCATTTCAGGATAAAAGGGCCGGGGGTGAAATTTTGGTCATTTTGGACCCATTTCAGGATAAAAGGGCCGGGGGTGAAATTTTGGTCATTTTGGACCCATTTCTAGGATAAAAGGCCCGGGGGTGCAATTTTGGTCATTTTGGAACCATTTCAGGATAAAAGGGCCGGGGGTGCAATTTTGGTCATTTTGGACCCATTTCAGGATAAAAGGGCCGGGGGTGCGATTTTGTGTCATTTTGGACCCATTTCGGGGTAAAAGGGCCGGGGGTGCAGTTTTGGTCATTTTGGACCCATTTCGGGGTAAAAGGGCCGGGGGTGCAGTTTGGTCATTTTGCACCCATTTCAGGATAAAATGGCCGGGGGTGCGATTTTGGTCATTTTGACCCATTTCAGGATAAAAGGGCCGGGGGTGCAATTTTGGTCATTTTGGACCCATTTCAGGATAAAAGGGCCGGGGGTGCGATTTAGTGTCATTTTGCACCCATTTCAGGATAAAAGGTCCGGGGGTGCAATTTTGGTCATTTTGGACCCATTTCGGGGTAAAAGGGCCGGGGGTGCAATTTTGGTCATTTTGGACCCATTTCAGGATAAAAGGGCCGGGGGTGCGATTTAGTGTCATTTTGCACCCATTTCAGGATAAAAGGGCCGGGGGTGCAATTTTGGTCATTTTGGACCCATTTCGGGGTAAAAGGGCCGGGGTGCAATTTTGGTCATTTTGGACCCATTTCAGGATAAAAGGGCCGGGGGTGCAATTTTGGTCATTTTGGACCCATTTCAGGATAAAAGGGCCGGGGGTGCGATTTAGTGTCGTTTTGCACCCATTTCAGGATAAAAGGGCCGGGGGTGCAAATTTGGTCATTTGCACCAAGTTCAGGATAAAAGGGCCGGGGGTGCGATTTTCTGTCATTTTGGACCCATTTCAGGATAAAAGGGCCGGGGGTGCAATTTTGGTCATTTTGCACCCAGTTCAGGATAAAAGGGGCCAGGGGTGCAGTTTTGGTCATTTTGCACCCATTTCAGGATAAAAGGGCCGGGGTGCGATTTTGGTCATTTTGGACCCATTTCAGGATAAAAGGGCCGGGGGTGCGATTTTGGTCATTTTGGACCCATTTCGGGGTAAAAGGGCCGGGGGTGCAATTTTGGTCATTTTGGACCCATTTCAGGATAAAAGGGCCGGGGGTGCGATTTAGTGTCATTTTGCACCCATTTCAGGATAAAAGGGCCGGGGGTGCAATTTTGGTCAGTTTGGACCCATTTCGGGGTAAAAGGGCCGGGGGTGCAATTTTGGTCATTTTGGACCCATTTCAGGATAAAAGGGTCGGGGGTGCAATTTTGGTAATTTTGGACCCATTTCGGGGTAAAAGGGCCGGGGGTGCAATTTTGGTCATTTTGGACCCATTTCAGGATAAAAGGGCCGGGGTGCAATTTTGGTCATTATGGACCCATTTCAGGATAAAAGGGCTGGGGGTGCGATTTAGTGTCATTTTGGACCCATTTCAGGATAAAAGGGCCGGGGGTGCAATTTTGTCATTTTGGACCATTTCGGGGTAAAAGGGCCGGGGGTGCGATTTTGGTCATTTTGGACCCATTTCAGGATAAAAGGGCCGGGGGTGCGATTTTGGTCATTTTGACCCATTTCGGGGTAAAGGGCCGGGGGTGCAATTTTGGTCATTTTGGACCCATTTCAGGATAAAAGGGCCGGGGGTGCGATTTAGTGTCATTTTGCACCCATTTCAGGATAAAAGGGCCGGGGGTGAAATTTTGGTCATTTTGGACCCATTTCTAGGATAAAAGGCCCGGGGGTGCAATTTTGGTCATTTTGGAACCATTTCAGGATAAAAGGGCCGGGGGTGCAATTTTGGTCATTTTGGACCCATTTCAGGATAAAAGGGCCGGGGGTGCGATTTTGTGTCATTTTGGACCCATTTCGGGGTAAAAGGGCCGGGGGTGCAGTTTTGGTCATTTTGGACCCATTTCGGGTAAAGGGCCGGTGGTGCAGTTTTGGTCATTTTGCACCCATTTCAGGATAAAATGGCCGGGGGTGCGATTTTGGTCATTTTGGACCCATTTCAGGATAAAAGGGCCGGGGGTGCAATTTGGTCATTTTGGACCCATTTCAGGATAAAAGGGCCGGGGGTGCGATTTAGTGTCCTTTTGCACCATTCAGGATAAAAGGTCCGGGGTGGCAATTTTGGTCATTTTGGACCCATTTCGGGGTAAAAGGGCCGGGTGCAATTTTGGTCATTTTGGACCCATTTCAGGATAAAAGGGCCGGGGGTGCGATTTAGTGTCATTTTGCACCCATTTCAGGATAAAAGGGCCGGGGGTGCAATTTTGGTCATTTTGGACCATTTCGGGGTAAAAGGGCCGGGGGTGCAATTTTGGTCATTTTGGACCATTTCAGGATAAAAGGGCCGGGGGTGCAATTTGGTCATTTTGGACCCATTTCAGGATAAAAGGGCCGGGGTGCGATTTAGTGTCGTTTTGCACCCATTTCAGGATAAAAGGCCGGGGGTGCAAATTTGGTCATTTTGCACCAAGTTCAGGATAAAAGGCCGGGGGTGCGATTTAGTGTCATTTTGCACCCATTTCAGGATAAAAGGGCCGGGGGTGCAATTTTGGTCATTTTGGACCATTTCGGGGTAAAAGGGCCGGGGGTGCAATTTTGGTCATTTTGCACCCATTTCAGGATAAAATGGCCGGGGGTGCGATTTTGGTCATTTTGGACCCATTTCAGGATAAAAGGGCCGGGGGTGCAATTTTGGTCATTTTGGACCCATTTCAGGATAAAAGGGCCGGGGGTGCGATTTAGTGTCCTTTTGCACCCATTTCAGGATAAAAGGTCCGGGGGTGCAATTTTGGTCATTTTGGACCCATTTCGGGGTAAAAGGGCCGGGGGTGCAATTTTGGTCATTTTGGACCCATTTCAGGATAAAAGGGCCGGGGGTGCGATTTAGTGTCATTTTGCACCCATTTCAGGATAAAAGGGCCGGGGGTGCAATTTTGGTCATTTTGGACCCATTTCGGGGTAAAAGGGCCGGGGGTGCAATTTTGGTCATTTTGGACCCATTTCAGGATAAAAGGGCCGGGGGTGCAATTTTGGTCATTTTGGACCCATTTCAGGATAAAAGGGCCGGGGGTGCGATTTAGTGTCGTTTTGCACCCATTTCAGGATAAAAGGGCCGGGGGTGCAAATTTGGTCATTTTGCACCAAGTTCAGGATAAAAGGGCCGGGGGTGCGATTTTCTGTCATTTTGGACCCATTTCAGGATAAAAGGGCCGGGGGTGCAATTTTGGTCATTTTGCACCCAGTTCAGGATAAAAGGGGCCAGGGGTGCAGTTTTGGTCATTTTGCACCCATTTCAGGATAAAAGGGCCGGGGGTGCGATTTTGGTCATTTTGGACCCATTTCAGGATAAAAGGGCCGGGGGTGCGATTTTGGTCATTTTGGACCCATTTCGGGGTAAAAAGGGCCGGGGGTGCAATTTTGGTCATTTTGGACCCATTTCAGGATAAAAGGGCCGGGGGTGCGATTTAGTGTCATTTTGCACCCATTTCAGGATAAAAGGGCCGGGGGTGCAATTTTGGTCAGTTTGGACACATTTCGGGGTAAAAGGGCCGGGGGTGCAATTTGGTCATTTTGGACCCATTCAGGATAAAAGGGTCGGGGTGCAATTTTGGTAATTTGGACCCATTTCGGGGTAAAAGGGCCGGGGGTGCAATTTTGGTCATTTTGGACCCATTTCAGGATAAAAGGGCCGGGGTGCAATTTGGTCATTTTGGACCCATTTCAGGATAAAAGGGCCGGGGGTGCGATTAGTGTCATTTTGGACCCATTTCAGGATAAAAAGGGCCGGGGGTGCAATTTTGGTCATTTTGGACCCATTTCAGGATAAAAGGGCCGGGGGTGCGATTTGGTCATTTTGGACCCATTTCAGGATAAAAGGGCCGGGGGTGCGATTTAGTGTCATTTTGCACCATTTCAGGATAAAAGGGCCGGGGGTGCAATTTTGGTCATTTTGGACCCATTTCGCGGTAAAAGGGCCGGGGGTGCAATTTTGGTCATTTTGGACCCATTTCAGGATAAAAGGGCCGGGGGTGCGATTTAGTGTCATTTTGCACCCATTTTCAGGATAAAAGGGCCGGGGGTGCAATTTGGTCATTTTGGACCCATTTCGGGGTAAAAGGCCGGGGGTGCAATTTTGGTCATTTTGCACCCAGTTCAGGATAAAAGGGGCCAGGGGTGCAGTTTTGGTCATTTTGCACCCATTTCAGGATAAAAGGGCCGGGGTGCGATTTGGTCATTTTGGACCCATTTCAGGATAAAAGGGCCGGGGGTGAAATTTTGGTCATTTTGGACCCATTTCAGGATAAAAGGTCCGGGGTGCAATTTTGGTCATTTTGGAACCATTTCAGGATAAAAGGCCGGGGGTGCAATTTTGGTCATTTTGGACCCATTTCAGGGATAAAAGGGCCGGGGGTGCGATTTTGGTCATTTTGGACCCATTTCAGGATAAAGGGCCGGGGGTGCGATTTAGTGTCATTTTGCACCCATTTCAGGATAAAAGGTCCGGGGGTGCAATTTTGGTCATTTTGGACCCATTTCGGGGTAAAAGGGCCGGGGGTGCAATTTTGGTCATTTTGGACCCATTTCAGGATAAAAGGCCGGGGGTGCAATTTTGGTCATTTTGGACCCATTTCAGGATAAAAGGGCCGGGGGTGCAATTTTGGTCATTTTGCACCCATTTCAGAATAAAGGGCCGGGGGTGCGATTTTGGTAATTTTGGACCCATTTCAGGATAAAATTTGCCGGGGGTGCGATTTTGTGTCATTTTGGACCCATTTCAGGATAAAGGGCCGGGGGTGCAATTTTGTTCATTTTGGACCCATTTCAGGATAAAAGGGCCAGGGGTGCGATTTAGTGTCGTTTTGCACCCATTTCAGGATAAAAGGGCCGGGGGTGCAATTTGGTCATTTTGCACCAAGTTCAGGATAAAAGGGCCGGGGGGGGGGGGGGTTTCATTTTGGACCCATTTCAGGATAAAGGGCCGGGGTGCATTTTGGTCATTTTGGACCCATTTCAGGATAAAAGGGCCGGGGGTGCAATTTTGGTCATTTGGACCCATTTCAGGATAAAAGGGCCGGGGGTGCGATTTAGTGTCATTTGCACCCATTCAGGATAAAAGGGCCGGGGTGCAATTTTGGTCATTTGGACCCATTTCAGGATAAAGGGGCCAGGGGTGCAATTTTGGTCATTTTGACCCATTTCAGGATAAAAGGGCCGGGGGTGCGATTTTGGTCATTTTGGACCCATTTCGCGGTAAAAGGGCCGGGGGTGCAATTTTGGTCATTTTGGACCCATTTCAGGATAAAAGGGCCGGGGTGCGATTTAGTGTCATTTTGCACCCATTTCAGGATAAAAGGGCCGGGGGTGCAATTTTGGTCATTTTGGACCCATTTCGGGGTAAAAGGGCCGGGGGTGCAATTTTGGTCATTTTGCACCCAGTTCAGGATAAAAGGGGCCAGGGGTGCAGTTTTGGTCATTTTGCACCCATTTCAGGATAAAAGGGCCGGGGGTGCGATTTTGGTCATTTTGGACCCATTTCAGGATAAAAGGGCCGGGGTGAAATTTTGGTCATTTTGGACCCATTTCAGGATAAAAGGGCCGGGGGTGCAATTTTGGTCATTTTGGAACCATTTCAGGATAAAAGGGCCGGGGGTGCAATTTTGGTCATTTTGGACCCATTTCAGGATAAAAGGGCGGGGTGCGATTTTGGTCATTTGGACCCATTTCAGGATAAAAGGGCCGGGGGTGCGATTTAGTGTCATTTTGCACCCATTTCAGGATAAAAGGTCCGGGGGTGCAATTTTGGTCATTTTGGACCCATTTTTCGGGGTAAAAGGGCCGGGGGTGCAATTTTGGTCATTTTGGACCCATTTCAGGATAAAAGGGCCGGGGGTGCAATTTTGGTCATTTTGGACCCATTTCAGGATAAAAGGGCCGGGGGTGCAATTTTGGTCATTTTGCACCCATTTCAGAATAAAAGGGCCGGGGGTGCGATTTTGGTAATTTGGACCCATTCAGGATAAAAGGGCCGGGGGTGCGATTTTGTGTCATTTTGGACCCATTTCAGGATAAAGGGCCGGGGGTGCAATTTTGTTCATTTGGACCCATTTCAGGATAAAAGGGCCAGGGGTGCGATTTAGTGTCGTTTTGCACCCATTTCAGGATAAAAGGGCCGGGGGTGCAATTTTGGTCATTTTGCACCAAGTTCAGGATAAAAGGGCCGGGGGGGGGGGGGGGGTTTTCATTTTGGACCCATTTCAGGATAAAAGGGCCGGGGGTGCAATTTGGTCATTTTGCACCCAGTTCAGGATAAAAGGGGCCAGGGGTGCAGTTTGGTCATTTTGCACCCATTTCAGGATAAAAGGGCCGGGGGTGCGATTTTGGTCATTTTGGACCCATTTCAGGATAAAAGGGCCGGGGGTGCGATTTTGGTCATTTTGGACCCATTTCGGGGTAAAAGGGCCGGGGGTGCAATTTTGGTCATTTTGGACCCATTTCAGGATAAAAGGGCCGGGGGGGGGTTTAATGTCATTTTGCACCCATTTCAGGATAAAAGGGCCGGGGAGCAATTTTGGTCAGTTTGGACCCATTTCGGGGTAAAAGGGCCGGGGGTGCGATTTTGGTCATTTTGGACCCATTTCGGGGTAAAAGGGCCGGGGGTGCAATTTTGGTCATTTTGGACCCATTTCAGGATAAAAGGCGGGGGGGGGGTTTAATGTCATTTTGCACCCATTTCAGGATAAAAGGGCCGGGGGTGCAATTTTGGTCAGTTTGGACCCATTTGGGGTAAAAGGGCCGGGGGTGCATTTTGGTCATTTTGGACCCATTTCAGGATAAAAGGGTCGGGGGTGCAATTTTGGTAATTTTGGACCCATTTCGGGGTAAAAGGGCCGGGGGTGCAATTTTGGTCATTTTGACCCATTTCAGGATAAAAGGGCCGGGGTGCAATTTTGGTCATTTTGGACCCATTTCAGGATAAAAGGGCCGGGGGTGCGATTTAGTGTCATTTTGGACCCATTTCAGGATAAAAGGGCCGGGGGTGCAATTTTGGTCATTTTGGACCCATTTCGGGGTAAAAGGGCCGGGGGTGCAATTTTGGTCATTTTGGACCCATTTCAGGATAAAAGGGCCGGGGGTGCAATTTTGGTCATTTTGGACCCATTTCAGGATAAAAGGGCCGGGGGTGCAATTTTGGTCATTTTGCACCCATTTCAGAATAAAAGGGCCGGGGGTGCGATTTTGGTCATTTTGGACCCATTTCAGGATAAAAGGGCCGGGGTGCGATTTTGTCATTTTGGACCCATTTCGGGGTAAAAAGGGCGGGGGTGCAATTTTGGTCATTTTGGACCCATTTCAGATAAAAGGGCCGGGGGGGGGGGGTTTAATGTCATTTTGCACCCATTTCAGGATAAAAGGGCCGGGGGTGCAATTTTGGTCAGTTTGGACCCATTTCGGGGTAAAAGGGCCGGGGTGCAATTTTGGTCATTTTGGACCCATTTCAGGATAAAAGGGTCGGGGGTGCAATTTTGGTAATTTTGGACCCATTTCGGGGTAAAAGGGCCGGGGGTGCAATTTTGGTCATTTTGGACCCATTTCAGGATAAAAGGGCCGGGTGCAATTTTGGTCATTTTGGACCCATTTTCAGGATAAAAGGGCCGGGGTGCGATTTAGTGTCATTTTGGACCCATTTCAGGATAAAAGGGGCCGGGGGTGCAATTTTGGTCATTTTGGACCCATTTCGGGGTAAAAGGGCCGGGGGTGCAATTTGGTCATTTTGGACCCATTTCAGGATAAAAGGGCCGGGGGTGCAATTTTGGTCATTTTGGGACCCATTTCAGGATAAAAGGGCCGGGGGTGCAATTTTGGTCATTTTGCACCCATTTCAGAATAAAAGGGCCGGGGTGCGATTTGGTCATTTTGGACCCATTTCAGGATAAAAGGGCCGGGGGTGCGATTTTGGTCATTTTGGACCCATTTCGGGGTAAAAGGGCCGGGGGTGCAATTTTGGTCATTTTGGACCCATTTCAGGATAAAAGGGCCGGGGGGGGGGGGGGTTTAATGTCATTTTGCACCCATTTCAGGATAAAAGGGCCGGGGGTGCAATTTTGGTCAGTTTGGACCCATTTCGGGGTAAAAGGGCCGGGGGTGCGATTTTGGTCATTTTGGACCCATTTCGGGGTGAAAGGGCCGGGGGTGCAATTTTGGTCATTTTGGACCCATTTCAGGATAAAAGGGCCGGGGGGGGGGTTTAATGTCATTTTGCACCCATTTCAGGATAAAAGGGCCGGGGGTGCAATTTTGGTCAGTTTGGACCCATTTCGGGTAAAAGGGCCGTGGGTGCAATTTGTCATTTTGGACCCATTTCAGGATAAAAGGGTCGGGGTGCAATTTTGGTAATTTTGGACCCATTTCGGGGTAAAAGGGCCGGGGGTGCAATTTTGGTCATTTTGGACCCATTTCAGGATAAAAGGGCCGGGGTGCAATTTTGGTCATTTTGACCCATTTCAGGATAAAAGGGCCGGGGGTGCGATTTAGTGTCATTTTGGACCCATTTCAGGATAAAAGGGCCGGGGGTGCAATTTGGTCATTTTGGACCCATTTCGGGGTAAAAGGGCCGGGGGTGCAATTTTGGTCATTTTGGACCCATTTCAGGATAAAAGGGCCGGGGTGCAATTTTGGTCATTTTGGACCCATTTCAGGATAAAAGGGCCGGGGTGCGATTTAGTGTCATTTTGCACCCATTTCAGGATAAAAGGGCCGGGGTGCAATTTGGTCATTTTGGACCATTTCGGGGTAAAAGGGCCGGGTGCAATTTTGTAATTTTGGACCCATTTCAGGATAAAGGGCCGGGGGTGCAATTTTGGTCATTTTGCACCCATTTCAGAATAAAAGGGCCGGGGGTGCGATTTTGGTCATTTGGAACCCATTTCAGGATAAAAGGGCCGGGGGTGCGATTTGTGTCATTTTGGACCCATTTCAGGATAAAAGGGCCGGGTGCATTTTGGTCATTTTGGACCCATTTCAGGATAAAGGGCCGGGGGTGCGATTTAGTGTCGTTTTGCACCCATTTCAGGATAAAAGGGCCGGGGGTGCAATTTTGGTCATTTTGCCCCCAGTTCAGGATAAAAGGGCCGGGGGTGCAATTTTGGTCATTTTGGACCCATTTCAGGATAAAAGGGCCAGGGGTGTAATTTTGGTCTTTTTCTGACCCATTTCAGGATAAAAGGGCCGGGGGTGCAATTTTGGTAACTTTGGACCCATTTCAGGATAAAAGGGCCAGGGGTGCAATTTTGGTCATTTTGGACCCATTTCGGGGTAAAATGGCCGGGGGTGCAATTTTGGTCATTTTGGACCCATTTCAGGAATAAAAGGGCCGGGGGTGCGATTTAGTGTCATTTTGCACCCATTTCAGGATAAAAGGGCCGGGGTGCAATTTTGGTCATTTTGAACTCATTTCGGGGTAAAAGGGCCGGGGGTGCAATTTTGGTCATTTTGGACCCATTTCAGGATAAAAGGGCCGGGGTGCAATTTTGGTCATTTTGGACCCATTTCAGGATAAAAGGGCCGGGGGTGCGATTTAGTGTCATTTTGCACCCATTTCAGGATAAAAGGGCCGGGGGTGCAATTTTGGTCATTTTGGACCCATTTCGGGGTAAAAGGGCCGGGGGTGCAATTTTGGTCATTTTGGACCCATTTCAGGATAAAAGGGCCGGGGGTGCGATTTTGTGTCATTTTGGACCCATTTCAGGATAAAAGGGCCGGGGTGCAATTTTGTTCATTTTGGACCCATTTCAGGATAAAAGGGCCGGGGGTGCGATTTAGTGTCGTTTTGCACCCATTTCAGGATAAAAGGGCCGGGGGTGCAATTTTGGTCATTTTGCACCAAGTTCAGGATAAAAGGGCCGGGGGTGCGATTTTCTGTCATTTTGGACCCATTTCAGGATAAAAGGGCCGGGGGTGCAATTTTGGTCATTTTGCACCCAGTTCAGGATAAAAGGGGCCAGGGGTGCAGTTTGGTCATTTTGCACCCATTTCAGGATAAAAGGGCCGGGGGTGCGATTTTGGTCATTTTGGACCCATTTCAGGATAAAAGGGCCGGGGGTGCGATTTTGGTCATTTTGGACCCATTTCGGGGTAAAAGGGCCGGGGGTGCAATTTTGGTCATTTTGGACCCATTTCAGGATAAAAGGGCCGGGGGGGGGGGGTTTAATGTCATTTTGCACCCATTTCAGGATAAAAGGGCCGGGGGTGCAATTTTGGTCAGTTTGGACCCATTTCGGGTAAAAGGGCCGGGGGTGCGATTTTGGTCATTTGGACCCATTTCGGGGTAAAAGGGCCGGGGTGCAATTTTGGTCATTTTGGACCCATTTCAGGATAAAAGGGCCGGGGGGGGGGTTTAATGTCATTTTGCACCCATTTCAGGATAAAAGGGCCGGGGGTGCAATTTTGGTCAGTTTGGACCCATTTCGGGGTAAAAGGGCCGGGGGTGCAATTTTGGTCATTTTGGACCCATTTCAGGATAAAAGGGTCGGGGGTGCAATTTTGGTAATTTTGGACCATTTCGGGGTAAAAGGGCCGGGGGTGCAATTTTGGTCATTTTGGACCCATTTCAGGATAAAAGGGCCGGGGTGCAATTTTGGTCATTTTGGACCCATTTCAGGATAAAAGGGCCGGGGGTGCGATTTAGTGTCATTTTGGACCCATTTCAGGATAAAAGGGCCGGGGGTGCAATTTTGGTCATTTGGACCCATTTCGGGGTAAAAGGGCCGGGGGTGCAATTTTGGTCATTTTGGACCCATTTCAGGATAAAAGGCCGGGGGTGCAATTTTGTGTCATTTTGGACCCATTTCAGGATAAAAGGGCCGGGGGTGCTATTTAGTGTCATTTTGCACCCATTTCAGGATAAAAGGGCCGGGGTGCAATTTTGGTCATTTTGGACCCATTTCGGGGTAAAAGGGCCGGGGGTGCAATTTTGGTCATTTTGGACCCATTTCAGGATAAAAGGGCCGGGGGTGCAATTTTGGTCATTTTGCACCCATTTCAGAATAAAAGGGCCGGGGGTGCGATTTTGGTCATTTGGACCCATTTCAGGATAAAAGGGCCGGGGGTGCGATTTTGTGTCATTTTGGACCCATTTCAGGATAAAAGGGCCCGGGGGTGCAATTTGGTCATTTTGGACCCATTTCAGGATAAAAGGCCGGGGGTGCGATTTAGTGTCGTTTTGCACCATTTCAGGATAAAGGGCCGGGGGTGCAATTTTGGTCATTTTGCCCCCAGTTCAGGACATTTTGGTCCCCCCCAATTTCAGGATAAAAGGGCCGGGGGGTGTAATTCTTGGTCTTTTTCTGACCCATTTCAGGATAAAAGGGCCGGGGGTGCAATTTTGGTAACTTTGGACCCATTTCAGGATATAAAAGGGCCAGGGTGCATTTTTGGTCATTTGGACCCATTTCTGGGTAAAATGGCCGGGGGTGTAATTTTGGTCATTTTGGACCCATTTCAGGATAAAAGGGCCGGGGGTGCAATTTTGTGTCATTTTGCACCCATTTCAGGATAAAAGGGCCAGGGGTGCAATTTTGGTCATTTTGGACTCATTTCGGGGTAAAAGGGCCGGGGGTGCAATTTTGGTCATTTTGGACCCATTTCAGGATAAAAGGGCCGGGGGTGCGATTTAGTGTCATTTTGCACCCATTTCAGGATAAAAGGGCGGGGTGCAATTTTGGTCATTTTGGACCCATTTCGGGGTAAAAGGGCCGGGGGTGCAATTTTGGTCATTTTGGACCCATTTCAGGATAAAAGGGCCGGGGTGCGATTTAGTGTCATTTTGCACCCATTTCAGGATAAAAGGGCCGGGGTGCAATTTTGGTCATTTTGGACCCATTTCGGGGTAAAAGGGCCGGGGGTGCAATTTTGGTCATTTTGGACCCATTTCAGGATAAAAGGGCCGGGGGTGCGATTTAGTGTCATTTTGCAACCCATTTCAGGATAAAAGGGCCGGGGGTGCAATTTTGGTCATTTTGGACCCATTTCGGGGTAAAAGGGCCGGGGGTGCAATTTTGGTCATTTTGGACCCATTTCAGGATAAAAGGGCCGGGGGTGCAATTTTGGTCATTTTGCACCCATTTCAGAATAAAAGGGCCGGGGGTGCGATTTTGGTCATTTTGGACCCATTTCAGGATAAAGGGCCGGGGGTGCGATTTTGGTCATTTTGGACCCATTTCGGGGTAAAAGGGCCGGGGGTGCAATTTGGTCATTTTGGACCCATTTCAGGATAAAATGGGCCGGGGTGCAATTTTGGTCATTTTGCACCCATTTCAGAATAAAAGGGCCGGGGGTGCGATTTTGGTCATTTTGGACCCATTTCAGGATAAAAGGGCCGGGGGGTGTAATTTTGGTCTTTTTCTGACCCATTTCAGGATAAAAGGGCCGGGGGTGCAATTTTGGTAACTTTGGACCCATTTTCAGGATAAAAGGGCCAGGGGTGCAATTTTGGTCATTTTGGACCCATTTCAGGATAAAATGGCCGGGGGTGCGATTTAGTGTCATTTTGCACCCATTTCAGGATAAAAGGGCCGGGGGTGCGATTTAGTGTCATTTTGCAACCCATTTCAGGATAAAAGGGCCGGGGGTGCAATTTTGGTCATTTTGGACCCATTTCGGGGTAAAATGGCCGGGGGTGCAATTTTGGTCATTTTGGACCCATTTCAGGATAAAAGGGCCGGGGGTGCAATTTTGGTCATTTTGCACCCATTTCAGAATAAAAGGGCCGGGGGTGCGATTTTGGTCATTTTGGACCCATTTCAGGATAAAAGGGCCGGGGGTGCGATTTTGTGTCATTTTGGACCCATTTCAGGATAAAAGGGCCGGGGGTGCGATTTAGTGTCGTTTTGCACCCATTTCAGGATAAAAGGGCCGGGGGTGCAATTTTGGTCATTTTGCCCCAGTTCAGGATAAAAGGGCCGGGGGTGCGATTTTGTGTCATTTTGGACCCATTTCAGGATAAAAGGGCCGGGGGTGCAATTTTGGTCATTTTGCACCCAGTTCAGGATAAAGGGCCGGGGGTGCGATTTTGGTCATTTTGGACCCATTTCAGGATAAAAGGGCCGGGGGGTGTAATTTTGGTCTTTTTCTGACCCATTTCAGGATAAAAGGGCCGGGGGTGCAATTTTGGTAACTTTGGACCCATTTCAGGATAAAAGGGCCAGGGTGCAATTTTGGTCATTTTGGACCCATTTCAGGATAAAATGGCCGGGGGTGCGATTTAGTGTCATTTTGCACCCATTTCAGGATAAAAGGGCCGGGGGTGCGATTTAGTGTCATTTTGCACCCATTTCAGGATAAAAGGGCATTTTGGTCATTTTGGACCCATTTCGGGGTAAAAATGGCCGGGGGTGCAATTTTGGTCATTTTGGACCCATTTCAGGATAAAAGGGCCGGGGGTGCAATTTTGGTCATTTTGCACCCATTTCAGAATAAAAGGGCCGGGGGTGCGATTTTGGTCATTTTGGACCCATTTCAGGATAAAAGGGCCGGGGGTGCGATTTTGTGTCATTTTGGACCCATTTCAGGATAAAAGGGCCGGGGGTGCGATTTAGTGTCGTTTTGCACCCATTTCAGGATAAAAGGGCCGGGGGTGCAATTTTGGTCATTTTGCCCCCAGTTCAGGATAAAAGGGCCGGGGGTGCGATTTTGTGTCATTTTGGACCCATTTCAGGATAAAAGGGCCGGGGGTGCAATTTTGGTCATTTTGCACCCAGTTCAGGATAAAAGGGCCGGGGGTGCGATTTTGGTCATTTTGGACCCATTTCAGGATAAAAGGGCCGGGGGGTGTAATTTTGGTCTTTTTCTGACCCATTTCAGGATAAAAGGGCCGGGGGTGCAATTTTGGTAACTTTGGACCCATTTCAGGATAAAAGGGCCAGGGGTGCAATTTTGGTCATTTTGGACCCATTTCGGGGTAAAATGGCCGGGGGTGCAATTTTGGTCATTTTGGACCCATTTCAGGATAAAAGGGCCGGGGGTGCGATTTAGTGTCATTTTGCACCCATTTCAGGATAAAAGGGCCGGGGGTGCAATTTTGGTCATTTTGAACTCATTTCGGGGTAAAAGGGCCGGGGGTGCAATTTTGGTCATTTTGGACCCATTTCAGGATAAAAGGGCCGGGGTGCAATTTTGGTCATTTTGGACCCATTTCAGGATAATAGGGCCGGGGGTGCGATTTAGTGTCATTTTGCACCCATTTCAGGATAAAAGGGCCGGGGGTGCAATTTTGGTCATTTTGGACCCATTTCGGGGTAAAAGGGCCGGGGGTGCAATTTTGGTCATTTTGGACCCATTTCAGGATAAAAGGGCCGGGGGTGCGATTTAGTGTCATTTTGCACCCATTTCAGGATAAAAGGGCCGGGGGTGCAATTTTGGTCATTTTGGACCCATTTCGGGGTAAAAGGGCCGGGGGTGCAATTTTGGTCATTTTGGACCCATTTCAGGATAAAAGGGCCGGGGGTGCAATTTTGGTCATTTTGCACCCATTTCAGAATAAAAGGGCCGGGGGTGCGATTTTGGTCATTTTGGACCCATTTCAGGATAAAAGGGCCGGGGGTGCGATTTTGTGTCATTTTGGACCCATTTCAGGATAAAAGGGCCGGGGGTGCAATTTTGGTCATTTTGGACCCATTTCAGGATAAAAGGGCCGGGGGTGCGATTTAGTGTCGTTTTGCACCCATTTCAGGATAAAAGGGCCGGGGGTGCAATTTTGGTCATTTTGCCCCCAGTTCAGGATAAAAGGGCCGGGGGTGCGATTTTGTGTCATTTTGGACCCATTTCAGGATAAAAGGGCCGGGGGTGCGATTTTGGTCATTTTGGACCCATTTCAGGATAAAAGGGCCGGGGGTGCAATTTTGGTCATTTTGGACCCATTTCAGGATAAAAGGGCCGGGGGTGCAATTTTGGTAACTTTGGACCCATTTCAGGATAAAAGGGCCGGGGGTGCAATTTTGGTCATTTTGGACCCATTTCGGGGTAAAATGGCCGGGGGTGCAATTTTGGTCATTTTGGACCCATTTCAGGATAAAAGGGCCGGGGGTGCGATTTAGTGTCATTTTGCACCCATTTCAGGATAAAAGGGCCGTGGGTGCAATTTTGGTCATTTTGAACTCATTTCGGGGTAAAAGGGCCGGGGGTGCAATTTTGGTCAAACACCGTTTTCATATGTGGGCGGGGCTTACGTATGCGTTCGCTTCTGCATGCGAGCACATGGGGACAGGGGCACTTTAAATTTTTATTTATTTTTTTATTGTTCATTTTACTTTATTTATTTTAGTTTGACATTTTTTTCCCCAAAAATAAATTTTTGATCACTTTTATTCCTATTACAAGAAATGTAAATATCCCTTGTAATAGGAATATGGGGTGACAGGTCCTCTTTACAGTGAAATCTGGGGGGTCAATATGACCCCACATCTCACCTCTAGGCTGGGAAGCCTGAAATAAAAAAATAAAAAAAGATTCTGGCTTTGATCGTACTGGCGAGTTGGTAGAAGCACCGGAGGGTGGTGAGGGGTGGGGGGCGTCTATGGCTGGGTATTGCAGGGTATCACCGAGTATGGCTGGGTATCTCCGAGTATGGCTGGGTATGGCAATTTATGGCAGGGTATTGCAGAGTATTGGCGGGGTATTGGCGGGTATTGCAGAGTATTGGGGGGTATTGCAGAGTATTGGGGGTATTGCAGAGTATTGGGGGGTACTGCAGAGTAATGGGGGGTACTGCAGAGTAATGGCAGGGTACTGCAGAGTAATGGCAGGGTACTGCAGAGTATTGGGGGGTACTGCAGAGTAATGGCAGGGTACTGCAGAGTAATGGCAGGGTACTGCAGAGTATTGGGGGTACTGCAGAGTATTGGCAGGGTACTGCAGAGTAATGGCGGGGTACTGAAAAGTAATGGGGGGGTACTGAAGAGTAATGGCGGGTACTGCAGAGTAATGGCGGGTACTGCAGAGTAATGACGGGTACTGCAGAGTATTGGGGGGTACTGCAGAGTATTGGGGGGTACTGCAGAGTAATGGCAGGGTACTGCAGAGTAATGTGGGGTACTGCAGAGTAATGACGGGGTACTGAAAAGTAATGGGGGGGTACTGAAGAGTAATGGCGGGTACTGCAGAGTAATGGCGGGTACTGCAGAGTAATGACGGGTACTGCAGAGTAATGGCAGGGTACTGCAGAGTAATGGCAGGGTACTGCAGAGTAATGGGGGGTACTGCAGAGTAATGGCAGGGTACTGCACTGCAGAGTAATGGCAGGGTACTGCAGAGTAATGGGGGGTACTGCAGAGTAATGGCAGGGTACTGCAGAGTATTGCAGGGTATTACAGAGTATTGGCAGGGAATTGAGGGGTTAAATTCGGTGAGCAGCGATGTGGGCACTGCAGATGCAGCCCACATCGCTGCTGACACCGATCTCTTTCCCCTCCGCTGTACCGATCGGTACAGAGAGGGGGAGGGAGGAACCTGCGTCATAACATGACGCCGGTTTGTTTACAAGTGATCACTCCGTCATTTGACGGAGCGATCACGTGGTAAACGGCCGCGACGAGCGGCCGTTTCCCGTGATCCGTGATGCGGTCACGGATGATCTCGTGTGCGCGCCCCAGGGGGCGCGCGAGAGCAGAATTCTGGGAGGCCGTTAATTAACGGCCTCTCAGAGTTAAACAACCGCCCTGAAGCCGTTAATCGGCAATGGGCGGTTGTTAAGTGGTTAAATACTGTACAATTCTTCATCAAAACTGCTCTTCCTTTGTCAGAAGCAATAAAATATGATTATGATCAACGTTGACACTATTTCTTTTTTTAAAAAACACTGCAGATTCAGATGAATAAATATTCAGTTTTAATGTGACATGCATATATGTACATATAAAAAAAAATATTACTTTATTCCCACTGTAAATAAATAAACACTTTATGATAAAAATTGTTGTAGAATTATTATTACTGTATTTATTGGCATATAACACTCACTTTTTCACCATGAAAATCGGGTGTAAATAGCGTGTGCGTGTTATACACCAATACAAAAATTTTAGTTTTTCCCTGAAACTTCCCTCTTAAAATGAATGTGCGTGTTATACACCTGTGCGTGTTATACGCCGATAAATACAGTATCATAAATACACAAAACATGTAACTTAAACTTGAAAAGTCCACTTTTTATGTATAGCAGCGCATGCACATTTTTTTCAAAAAATGCGTAGAAGTTCAATTCAGTGTTCAGGAGATAGGGTGCTCTGTTCTATCCACTTGCTTTGTGATTGAAACACAGCTTCCACCATATAGATCACCACTTGTGGAACAAAGGACGACCCCCTATGGGGATGCACTCACCGAACATATGAAACCAATAAGCCTTCAAAATGCTATTGCAGTTTTCTCCTTTTACCACCAGTTATCTCCTTTGTTGGAAATCGGCTTTCACATATAGGAAACAAAAATGCCCAGACATAGCATAATACTGTATGACAATATTTATTATGTAAAAGCAAAATCTGTATATGCGTACCAAGTGGAAAACTGTTTAAGCGTTTAAAATACTGTGCCTTATTCCGCTGAGTCAAATCCGTCCGAGGAGAGACGATCGTTTACAACGTGCACCTAAAAGTGTGTGCTTCCGTATTTCCTCGGATCGTTGGAACGCAGGGATTGAGGCGCACTTGTCACTTCCGGTATAGTTACGCACTGACGCGTTTCGTCATTTCCGACTTCATCTGAGGGCGTAACTAAAGGTACCGGAAGTGTTCTTTTATTACCGTCATTAACCAATCAAAACCAAATGCTACATGATCTGCGGGGCACTGCACCAATCACAAGCCACCCACAGGACTTAACTGTACCGCGGGTAGTTACGAACGGCGCAGACCAACCGCAGAGTGCAGCAATCTGTAGATTTATCTGCACCATGTTCAAACAATATGCATCAAATAACATATTACTATTATTAATATACACTGCATAAATCACCGATCTACGAGTTGTTCATATTTAAGGATAATTAAACATCATATATAGTTATCTTACTAAGGTACAGTTAGTCTTCATATATGACTGTTCGTATACAACTACACTTTTATCCACATACAAATACAATTCGAACAGCAAATATAATCATTTATCTTATGCGGAAATAAGAAACTATTCCCCAAATCATTATAACATAATCTTTAGAATTATGAAGTTCTATATCAACGTATTCTCAACTAATTACTACGCAAATATAAATATACCTATACATGTAAACCTTAGGACAAATATGAATCTAATTAACGGGACCATTAATCATATAGATACCTAAAGTTAGATGGACCGACATTTTTCGCGGTACCATACACGTACGATCTGTACGATCGGATCCGAATCTTTGCAATAATTTTCTTTCTTAATTTAAAAACCCTATTTGAAAAGGTAAACTATGCCTCTTCTTGCTAATCACTAATCTCAGGAAACGTAAGGATATAGTAAACAGTGCAAAAAAATATATATTAAAAAATATATATATATTCAAGATTGCCAAAAAAATATATATATATAAAAATATATATAAAAAATTTTTTATATATAAAAAAATCTGTATATATTGAAAACAATTTATAAAAGAATAGACTCTTTTGAGGGAACATCAGTGAAATAAAATAAAATTAGCACCGACCGTGCATATAATTATTAATGATCATAGTCTTTGTAAATTTTTTAAAAATATATAATAAAGATAAAAATAAAATAAAATAAAATAAAAGGCGACTTCCATGTATGATCTTAAGTATCCAATGAGTTTCACGTTTGGATAATTCACGTATTAAGTTCATACCCCTCCAATGTGGTTTAACTTGTTCTAGTCCCCAGAATTGAAGGCCAGTAGCATCCCTATTGTGTTTCTGCTTAAAATGCAGGGAAACATTGTGGTCCTTATATCCAATTTTTATATTGTGTATGTGCTCTGCTATTCTTACTCGTAGTTTCCTTTTAGTTCTGCCGATATACATTAGACCACATGGACACATTAAAGCGTATACAACGTGTGTGCTATTACATGTGATAAACTGCTTGATCGGGAAACTGCGATTATTGGACCGTGAGCTGAAGCTGTCTAGGGATGTAGCAAAACCAATTAGATCCCTAGACAACTTCAGCTCACCGTCCAATAATCGCAGTTTCCCGATCAAGCAGTTTATCACATGTAAACCACATTGGAGGGGTATGAACTTAATACGTGAATTATCCAAACGTGAAACTCATTGGATATATTCCACAGATGTTCTCAGTCCAAAAGGCCTAAACATAGAACTCGATATAAATTGTTTTATAAGTGATACTTAAGATCATACATGGAAGTCGCCTTTTATTTTATTTTATTTTTATCTTTATTATATATTTTAAAAAAATTTACAAAGACTATGATTATTAATAATTTTATGCACGGTCGGTGCTAATTTTATTTTATTTCACTGATGTTCCCTCAAAAGAGTCTATTCTTTTATAAATTATTTTCAATATATACAGATTTTTTTATATATAAAAAATTTTTTATATATATTTTTATATATATATATATTTTTTTTTGGCAATCTTGAATATATATAGATTTTTTAATATATATTTTTTTGCACTGTTTACTATATCCTTACATTTCCTGAGATTAGTGATTAGCAAGAAGAGGCATAGTTTACCTTTTCAAATAGGGTTTTTAAATTAAGAAAGAAAATTATTGCAAAGATTCGGATCCGATCGTACGTGTATGGTCCCGCGAAAAATGTCGGTCCATCTAACTTTAGGTACCTATATGATTAATGGTCCCGTTAATTAGATTCATGTTTGTCCTAAGGTTTACATGTATAGGTATATTTATATTTGCGTAGTAATTAGTTGAGAATACGTTGATATAGAACTTCATAATTCTAAAGATTATGTTATAATGATTTGGGGAATAGTTTCTTATTTCCGCATAAGATAAATGATTATATTTGCCGTTCGAATTGTATTTGTATGTGGATAAAAGTGTAGTTGTATACGAACAGTCATATATGAAGACCAGGCATGTACTGGCCATTGGGGCTACCGGGAGTTTCCCGGTGGGCTGATGGCTCAGTGGGCCACTCTGATGTAAGGGGGCTGGTGATGGGACACTCTGATGTAAGGGGGCTGCTGATGGGACACTCTGATGTAAGGGGGCTGCTGATGGGATACTCTGATGTAAGAGGGCTGCTGATGGGACACTCTGATGTAAGAGGGCTGCTGATGGGACACTCTGATGTAAGAGGGCTGCTGATGGGACACTCTGATGTAAGGAGGTGCTGATGGGACACACTGATGTTAGAGGGTGCTGATAGGACACTCTGATGTAAGGGGGCTGGTAATGGGACACTCTGATGTAAGGGGGCTGGTAATGGGACACTCTGATGTAAGGGGGCTGGTAATGGGACACTCTGATGTAAGGGGGCTGGTAATGGGATACTCTGATGTAAGGGGGTTGGTAATGGGACACTCTGATGTAAGGGGGTGCTGATGGGACACTGTTGTAAGGGGGCTGGTGATGGGACACTCTGATGTAAGGGAGTGCTGATGGGATGCTCACGGTAAGTTGGCCGGTCTGGATGAAGTCCAGGGCCAAATTTCTGTCCCAGTCCAGCCCTGGTCTATCGGATAGTGTCCGGGCCGTACTGCGCAGGTGCCGCACTTGCACAGTACAGGGGACAAGGAGAAGCGAACATCTCAGAAGAAGAAGAGTCCAGGTTGAAGCCCCACCATCCAAGTGGACATAGGGTTGCAGATAGTAAGAGGGCCCCTTGCGGGCTCGTTTCGCTCGCCACGCTTCGGGCACGGCCTCGCTTCGCTCGGCTCTTTTATATTCTAACT
Source organism: Lithobates pipiens (assembly GCF_037356315.1). Taxonomy (NCBI): domain Eukaryota; kingdom Metazoa; phylum Chordata; class Amphibia; order Anura; family Ranidae; genus Lithobates; species Lithobates pipiens. The sequence goes on along the minus strand of NW_027507714.1, from coordinate 1,223,640 downwards.
CTATGTCTACTTGGATGGTGGGGCTTGAACCTGGACACGGTGCACAGGCACTGTTCATCTTCGGAAATGTTCGGCTTCTCGGCGGACACTATGTGATGGGGGACAGTATCTGATGGGACACCGGCCTCGTGACCGAACCCAATAGAACAATGACACCAATATCTGGGAAATAACACAAAAACAATCTCTGCAGGTAACTAATAACAGGGCAATAGTAGAAATATTAAATGCAGCAAAACAAAGCTGGAAGTACACTGTACCCCAAGAGAAAGTAAAAACTATAGTATTTGGGTTCATTTTCTTTGCCACCTGTGAAAAGGCCTTACCACAAATGCACTACGAAAGTAGAACACAACACTGCAAGTACAATAAAACAATATAAATGCAACGGTATTTAATACCCCCGGTATAGCTAACCACTAAACTATCCCTAATTAATACTGGCCAGTGGTGAATCCTTCCTCTCCCATGTTTCTTCTTTGCAAAAAGTCAACTGACCTCCGTCAATGGTCCACCTGTCCTATGAAAAGCTGTACTGGGGCCAAGGTGAAGGTTAGGCTAAGGTGCTGCTGGAAGATTTCCTTCTGAATCCTTCCTCTTCCATGGGTCTTTTCTGCAAGAAGTCAATTGACCTCCGTCAATGATCCACCTGTCCTCTGAAAACCTTTACTGGGGCCCAGATGGAGGCAGATGAAGATTAGGCAACAATTCTGCTGAAAGATTACTCTTGGGTTTTTCCTCTCCCATGGATCTTCTCTGCAAGGAGTCAATTGACCTCCATCAATGATACACCTATCCTCTGAAAACCTTTACTGGGGCCCAGATGGAGGCAGATGAAGATGAGGTTACAGTGCTGCTGGTAGATATCCTTCTAAATCCTTCCTCCCCAATGAGTCTTCGGTGCAAGAAATCAATGGATCTCCGTCAACGTGTCCACCTGTTCTCTGAAAACCTTTTCTGGGGCTCTGATGGAGGCAGATGAAGGTTAGGCTACGGTCCTGCTGGTAGATTCCTCCTAAATCCTTCCTCTCCCATGTGTCTTCTCTGCAAAAGGTCAACTGACCTCCATCAATGGTCCCTCTATCCCAGACTTTCTCAACCTTTTCAACATGGAGGAACCCTTGAAATAACCTTTCGCTCTCAGGGAACCCCTGTTAAAAATGTCTATATCTAAAACTCATGATACATTGGTGTGATGGTCAGTGGAAGAGCGCTTCTTACATCTGTGGTCTTCTGGAAGAATCCCCACCCTACAGATAGCTAAAAAGATCATTGGTGTCACTGGGAACTTATCTGGGAGGCAAAAATTGGTCATTGCTCAAGGAACCCCTGGGGGCAGATAAAGGTTAGGCTACAGTGCTGTTGGTAGATTTCCTCCTGGATCCCCTCCTCTTCTATGGCTCTCTGCAAAATGTCAACCGACCTCCACCAATGGTCGACCTGTCCTATGAAAATATTTACTGTGGGCCAGATGGAAGCACAAGAAGGTTAGGCTTCAGTGCTGCTGGTAGAATTCCTTTTGAATCCTTCCTCTCCCATGCGTTTTCTCTGCAAGTAGTCAACTGACCCCCGTCCATGGTTCAGAGGAGGTAATAAGATCTTATTTTATATTTACACCCAGTAATCCCCCCCCCCCCGTCATGTCCGTCCTCTTCCTCCATATTTCTATATCCTCTGTGCTACACATATGTATGTGTGTGTGTGTATGTGTGTATGTGTATATATATATATATATATATATATATATATATATATATATAGACATACATACCCTGTTTCCCCAAAATAAGACATAGCGTGAAGCCGGGGTGCTTTCACACCGGGGGCGGTGCGCTTGCAGGACGTTAGAAAAAGTCCCGCAGGCAGCATCTTTGGGGCGGTGGAGGAGAGGTCTATAAACCGCCATGTCCATTGAAATTAATGGGCAGTGCTGCAGAACTGGGAGCTTTTAACCCTTTCTTCGGCCATTAGTGGGGTTTAAAAGCGCCCGGCTAGCGGCCCGAAATGAAAGCGCCGCTAAAACGACAGTAAACGACGCTTTACCGCTAACAGTGTAAAAGGGGTCTTAAGTTTATATATTGTTTATATTTTTATAGACCAGATACATCCTAAATATAGAGCCATTTATCCAACTGTCCATCCAGAGCCTCTGGTTTATAGACCGGATACATCCTAAATATAGAGCCATTTATCCAACTGTCCATCCAGAGCCTCTGGTTTATAGACCGGATACATCCTAAATATAGAACCATTTATCCAACTGTTCATCCAGAGCCTCTGGTTTATAGACCAGATACATCCTAAATATAGAACCATTTATCCAACTGTCCATCCAGTGCCTCTGGTTTATAGACCGGATACATCCTAAATATAGAGCCATTTATCCAACTGTTCATCCAGAGCCTCTGGTTTATAGACCGGATACATCCTAAATATAGAGCCATTTATCCAACTGTCCATCCAGAACCTCTGGTTTGTAGACCGGATACATCCAAAATATAGAACCATTTATCCAACTGTCCATCCAGAACCTCTGGTTTATAGACCGAATACATCCTAAATATAGAACCATTTATCCAACTGTCCATCCAGAGCCTCTGGTTTATAGACCGAATACATCCTAAATATAGAACCATTTATACAACTGTCCATCCAGAGCCTCTGGTTGTTGGCTCGCCTTGCTATGAGAAAATGGACACCATGTCTTCTCTGGATCAGGATATGGGAAGGAAGACGTTCTAATGAAGGCAGCAGAAGGATTGAACATCCCTACAGTACATAGAATAAGGGATGAAGGTTCCGATTTTTGTGATTTGATGGAAGTGATGCTGCAATTCAGTACCTCACAGTATGTTGGTGGAGAATTGTTTACTCCCTTTTGGCCCCTCACCATAACCCGACTGTCTGTTCTGTCTTTCTCATAGTTACATAGTCGGGTTGAAAATGTATCCAACTGTCCATCCAGAGCCTCTGGTTTATAGACCGGATACATCCTAAATATAGAACCATTTATCCACTGGTTCCCTCACCATAACCTGACTGGTTGTCCCGTCTCAGTCATGTGATCCTGAAAACCAATCACAGCACAGATGCCCCCAGCCCTATTTTGGTGGAGTTGGCTGTCAGGGTGACATCAATGTGCCCAGTACATGCCGTGTCCAGTGACACTAATAGGACGGGACTCACAATATAGACATTCCCGGCCACTGTGCCCACAGAGCAATGTCATGTCTACAGATTAAGAGCTGCGCAAACTGTAAGCGTTATATGAAACCTGTATAATAATAATAATACATGGTCAGTGTTATATAGTAAACATGTATGGGCCTCTATATCAGGGGTGCCCAACCTTTTGAAGAGCGAGGGCCATTTATGCAACTTGGTAACTAGTCACGGGCCACAATGAGCCACTCTGCATATGCAGAGCTGACACAGCCCACTCAACTCTATGGGCCCCTGGATAAGATCTGCCCAGATGGAAGGGGATGGATGCCCCCCTGTCTTTTTTTTTTAATTTTTTTATTGGATTGGAGGTAGGTGGGTGTAAATGGCCACAAGTTCGTTTACATCTGTGGTTCAACAGAGGTGAATGAGGTTCTGATTGTGTCGGAACTGATAATGTTAAAAGCAGCTTAAGGCTGCTTTCACATGGATGCGCTGTGGTTTACCCACACTGAAGGTGCAGCACAGTGCACCTGTGGCTTAGCTGTACTTTGCCATAGACTTCTATTATATCCTGCAGGGGTGGTGCACTTTCTGAAGTGCACCAAACCCACAGGTAATAGCAGAAGTCTATGGCTCAGTGCAGGTAACCTGAAGGTGTTCTGCGCTGCACTTGTGGATCTGTTTGAAAGCAGCCCAGATATGCCCACATACACACTGATTTTAGTAATAAACTTACCTTTAACAACAGTCTTCCATTCAGGTCAGCTTATGTGGCTCTGCTCCGCAACCACTTGCTTCCTCTACCACCGGCTTCATTTACAACACTCTTGCTCTGGGATGGTGGGTCGGCAACCCACAATCTGGACTTGCCAACCCATCCCAGAGCAGAAGGTCGCGGGCCACGTCAGAGGGCTCCACGGGCCACATGTGGCCCCCAGGCCACTGGTTGGGCACCCCTGCTCAATATAATACAGTATTTATCAGGTAATAGTACTTATAAAAGCCCACTTGGAGCCAAATGTTTTGTTTTTGATGGATCCTGAAAGGTTTAGAACATCTGTCAGATCCTTGTAACAGACAAGGGATGTGTCTGGATGGTGACTGTATCATTGTGTGTGTCAGGTTCCTATAAGGTGTCAGGATGTCACTGTCTATTTCTCCATGGAGGAGTGGGAGTATTTAGAAGGACACAAGGATCTCTACAAGGACGTCATGATGGAGAATCAGCCGCCCCTCACATCACCGGGTAAGAGGAGACTTTATTGTAAAGGAGAGAGCAGTACGGAGGCTCCACCTAGATCCCCCATCATCTCATAAACACATAGAAACAAGGTATTCAGTCAGTGTGTGTGTTTCCTACAGATGGATCCAGTAATGGGAACCCACCAGAGAGATGTTCTCGTCCTCTGCATTCCCGGGATTCCACACAGGAAGGTCACACCATCCTTCACCAGGCATGTACTGGCCATTGGGAGTACAGGGAGTTTCCCGGTGGGCCGATGGCTTAGTGGGCCACTCTGATGTAAGGGGACTGGTGATGGGACACTCTGATGTAAGGGGGTGCTAATGAGACACTCTGATGTAAGGGGGCTGCTGATGGGACACTCTGATGTAAGGGGGCTGCTAATGAGACACTGATGTAAGGGGGTGCTGATGGGACACTCTGATGTAAGGGGGCTGGTAATGGGACACTCTGATGTAAGGGGGCTGGTAATGGGACACTCTGATGTAAGGGGGCTGGTAATGGGACACTCTGATGTAAGGGGGCTAGTAATGGGACACTCTGATGTAAGGGGGTGCTGATGGGACACTCAAAATGTAAGTGGGCCGGTCTGGATGAAGTCCAGGGCCAAATTTCTGTCCCAGTCCAGCCCTGATGAAGACTAACTGTACCTTAGTAAGATAACTATATATGATGTTTAATTATCCTTAAATATGAACAACTCGTAGATTGGTGATTTATGCAGTGTATATTAATAATAGTAATATGTTATTTGATGCATATTGTTTGAACATGGTGCAGATAAATCTACAGATTGCTGCACTCTGCGGTTGGTCTGCGCCGTTCGTAACTACCCGCGGTACAGTTAAGTCCTGTGGGTGGCTTGTGATTGGTGCAGTGCCCCGCAGATCATGTAGCATTCGGTTTTGATTGGTTAATGACGGTAATAAAAGAACACTTCCGGTACCTTTAGTTACGCCCTCAGATGAAGTCGGAAATGACGAAACGCGTCAGTGCGTAACTATACCGGAATTGACAAGTGCGCCTCAATCCCTGCGTTCCAACGATCCGAGGAAATACGGAAGCACACACTTTTAGGTGCACGTTGTAAACGATCGTCTCTCCTCGGACGGATTTGACTCAGCGGAATAAGGCACAGTATTTTAAACGCTTAAACAGTTTTCCACTTGGTAAGCATATACAGATTTTGCTTTTACATAATAAATATTGTCATACAGTATTATGCTATGTCTGGGCATTTTTGTTTCCTATATGTGAAAGCCGATTTCCAACAAAGGAGATAACTGGTGGTAAAAGGAGAAAACTGCAATAGCATTTTGAAGGCTTATTGGTTTCATATGTTCGGTGAGTGCATCCCCATAGGGGGTCGTCCTTTGTTCCACAAGTGGTGATCTATATGGTGGAAGCTGTGTTTCAATCACAAAGCAAGTGGATAGAACAGAGCACCCTATCTCCTGAACACTGAATTGAACTTCTACGCATGTTTTGAAAAAAATGTGCATGCGCTGCTATACATAAAAAGTGGACTTTTTAAGTTTAAGTTACATGTTTTGTGTATTTATGATATGTTTTTGTTTTTAAAGCAGCAGCTGCCTAATAGATGATATTTTGGGTAAATATTGTAGTTAAACACCCAAGAGCGCAGAGTAGTGTGCTATAGGGGCTGGCGAGAATTATTATTTTTAGCACATTTTTTGATAAATACAGTATATCAGATTATGGAATTTTCCTAATGTTCTTATATTAAAACTGTAGCTATACTAAAAAATAGTATTATGAAAGCCATAATAAACTTATATATGTAAATGGTAAAGATATTTTTTTTTTAGGAAAGAATGGATTCGAGTATTTAGGATACATCCGCAAAGAGTACAAAAAGGATTTGACCAATAATTGCAAAGTTGCAAATATATTAGGGCTGTTGCTGATTAAAATTTTCGTGTTCGATTAATCGATTTTTTTTAATAGATTAATCGACTAATTTTGATTAATTATAATGCACATACAGATCCAGCTACTTTTAGGTGATTTAGCACCGTTGTTATGGCAACGGCCAAAGCCAGACATAGTGGGGCCTGGCTAGGACGTCACACATCATAAACTCAGCCTCACCATGCCCATAATCGCAGCCTCACCGTGCCCAGAACCGCAGCCTCGCAGTGCCTATAATTTTGTCTCACAGTGCCCATAATGCAGCCTCGCCGTGCCCATAATCGCAGCCTCACGTGGACAATCTCCAGTTTCCAGGCAGAAAGAATAGTATTTTTTTATATAAAACTGCATGCAGGGCAACGGACAAACCACTAGGGACAAAAGGGATGTGAAAAAGGGATGTAAAATAATTTGATACAGTAATGTAATCTGTAAGATTACAGTGTACTGTATATGTATTGTGTTTTTTACTTTTTGAATTTGGCACCGCTCTCCATCCCCGTGCGTCACACTGCTCGCAAGGAACAGAGCTCAGCACTGTGATAGATCCGACAGAGGACATGGCTCGCACACTCGCAGCGGGGAGACATCGCAGGATCCTGGGGACAAGGTAAATAACTTTGCCTGGATCCTGCGATGCGATCCCGAGTGTGGCTCGGGGTTACCGCTTTTAGTACCAAAAATCCACCCCGAGCCAGACTCTGGAATACTGCTAATCATTTTGTTTGATATTTGGGCACATTCTCTTTCAATGGCTACTCTTAATTCATCAGTGGTTGCTGGTTTTGTCTTTATCTTTTAAAAATCCCCATAAGGAAAAACCTGTAGGGCCTGGTATGGATTTTTGGGGGACCCCTACGCCATTTATTTTTAAATATTGGTGCGGGGTTCCCCTTACTATCAATACCAGACCCAAAGGGCCTGGTAATGGACTGGGGAAGGAACCCATGCTGTTTTTTGCAATGCTTTTTATGTATATTGCTTCAACCCAACAATACATTACAGCCGCAAGGAATTTTAAATGACTTTTTTTCCTTTAGAAATGTAATTTTGCTGTGGTGCTGTTCTAAACATGGGAAAAATGCGCTACTTTACAGGCATACTAAAGATACCCCCAGGCATGATATTTAAATTAATATAACATTTTTATTATTTCACTTTAAGCATTATTAAAATCACTGCTCCCGAAAAAAACGTCTGTTTTTAAAACTTTGTTTTGCATTGATACATGTCCCCTGGGGCAGGACCCAGGTCCCCAAACACTTTTTATGGCAATAACTTTAATATAAGCCTTTAAAATTAGCACTTTTGATTTTTCATGTTAGTGTCACATACACTTTAATGGTGTTCCGCGGCTTTCAAATTTGCCGTGAACGTCACATATTGTTCACTGTTTGACTTGAACATCAGGCTCATCCCTAGTGGCAGGTAATTGAAGCAGGTGCTAAGTATAAAAAAGTACAATTATGTTTTTTTTATTAAAAAATTTCAAAGTGAACTGTATGGTAGTAAATACTACTTTATGATCCATTCAAATTATGTATACATTTTTGGGGCACCTTAAATATATAATTAAAAACATTCTTGAATATTCTAAAAATAGTTACAGTATAGTTATATAATAATATGTTACAGTAAACCTGGGCCAAGATCATGTACCTTAACCGATTGCGGACCAGCCACCACAGTTTTACTGCGATGTGCAAAATCACGTTATTGGATAGCAGGCACGCGCCATGAGATCCGTGACTCTGACCATGGCTCCCTCGTACTCTATGTCCGTGGGGATACCCGTGATCGCCTCTCGGAGAGGAAGAACGGAGAAATGCTGATGTAAATGAGCATTTCCCCCATTCTGCCTAATGACTCTGTCACTGATCACAGCTCCCTATCAGTGTAGTGTCATACATAGCCCCTCCCCAACAGTTAGAATCACTCCCTAGGACACACTTAACCCCTGCAGAGCCCCCTCCTGGTTAACACCTTCACTGCCAGTCACATTTACACAGTAATCAGTGCACTGATCGCTGTATAAATGTGAATGGTCCCAAAATAGATCTCTGCCATTACTAGTAAAAAGAATCATTATTAAAAATGCCATAAAACTATCCCCAATTTTGTAGACGCTATAACTTTCACACAAATCAATCAATAAACACTTATTGAGTTATTTTTTACCAAAAATATGTAGAAGAATGCAGGAAAAAAAACTGAAAATTGTATACTCACCTTTCCGGAATTTTCCTTTCCTGACTTAGGTCGTCCGCGAGTTGGTTGTGAATCGCGGGTACGTATACTGCCTTCAAATCCGTGAAGTGGACCTGTCCCCACTCGATTATGGGTCGAACTTCTTGCATTAGGATTTTGCTTCTGGTGCCCCCTTGCCTGTGGACATAATTTAACGCCACTGTATTGTCCATGGACACTCTTCCCTGAGAGAAGGGGGCCGAAGGTTAGGAGTGCTTGCCATGTGGCCCTGAGCTCCAGAATGTTTGAGACTATCCCTTGTGGGCAGAAGGACCAACGACCCTGTGCTCCCCGGTCTAGATGGTGCGCTCCCCACCCGTGACGACTGGCATCTGACATTACTATTTCCGGAAGTGGATGTACACTAGGATGATGACTTACTAAGTTGCTGGTTTGAGTCCACCATCGTACAGATTCCTTTACTGATCTGGTGATCGATATTTGTTGTGACATTGAGGACCCGTTCCACTGTGTTAGGAATGAATTCTGGAGTACCCTCGAGTTCCACTGGGACCACTGAACCATTAGAAAGGTTGATGACATTGACCCCAAAATGCTTAGGCACGTTCTTGCTGACAGGGGGTCTGCCGACAGTAGCCTTTTTACTTTGCGGACGAGTGGATATAGTTTCTCTTGGGGAAGCCCGACTGTGTTGCAACTGGTGTCTAATTCGGCTCCTAAGAAGACCCTTTTTTGTACTGGGACCAGGCTGCTTTTCTTCCAATTTATTATCCACCTGAACTGCTGGAGTGTAGAAATTAGTATTGATCGGTGTCGTAGGAGTGCTTCCCGATTGTCGGCTAGAAGAAGAATATCGTCGAGATAGTGTAGGACTCTTAGTCCCCTCTCTCTCAAGAGTGCTACAACTGGAAGTAAAACCTTTGTAAAGGTCCTGGGTGTCGTTGATATCCCAAATGGGAGACTTTTGAATTGAAAGTGTTGTTTGCCTATCGCAAAGCGTAGGTACTTTTGAAAGGTTTGATGCACGGGAATGTGTAGATAAGCGTCGGACAAATCGACCGAGAGCATCCAATCCTTCTTTCCTACTGTTAGTAATATTGATTGGAGACTCTCCATTTTGAAGGATTCGACTAGTATCATTTGGTTCAAGTTTTTTAAATCTAACACCGGCCTCACATCTCCTGTCTTCTTTGTAACTAAGAAAAGGGGAGAGTAAAAACCCTCTCCTCTCTGCTCCTGTGGGACCTCTATGATTGCCTGCTTCTAGAGTAACTCCATGATGTATTTGACTAAAAGCTTTTGTTTCAGACGCGACGATGGTAGCTTGGTGGATTTGTAGTGTTTTTTTGGCGGTTTTTGTTTGAACCTCCACGTGTGGCCCTCCTGAATGGTGGATATTGTCCAGGGATCTTTTATTCGGTCTATCCATACTTGGGCAAATAGCCTCAGCCTCGCACCTACTATTCCAGGCTGGGCATGCGTGGCATCAAAAAGATTTTTGTTGGTCTCCTGGAATGGTTGCCTTTGATTTTTGGACTCTCACGAAGGAGGGTTGTGTGCTTCGCCAATTTTGCTTGAATTCCTTCCCGGGTCTATAAAATCTTGCGTCCTGGTACCTCTCGGGCAAGTGTCGTCTGAAGGGCGGATTTCTTTGCTGTTTATATCTTCTGTCCGACGGTATTAGACCCGACTTCCCCCCCGTGACTTTTGATATTGCGGAATCTAACTTTGAACCAAAAAGATTAGTACCATCATAAGGGATCTTGCACCAACTGGATTTGGAAGTTGCGTCAGCGACCCAAGGCTTCAGCCAGAGCGCTCTCCTGTAGGTTACTGAAGCCAGCATCGCTCTTGCTGAAGACCTTATAACGTCCACCACCGCTTCTGCTACAAAATCACCCGCTAGGCTGAGTTCTTGCAGAGCTGAGATAATTTTCTCTTGGTCTGCTGCTTCCAGCATTAACATTTCCACACTGGATGTCCAGCAGGTGATGGCTCTACCAATTGCTGCTAGAGTGATCGCTAGCCTACAAGCCCCAGCTGCTGCTGAATAGGCTTTTTTAAGATTGAGATCGATCTTACGGTCCATCACATCCTTAAGTGTTAAGGCATCTTCTATTGGTAAGGTCACGTGTCGCGCTAGTCGCATCAGTGAGGAGTCTACCACAGGAGCAGAAATAAGAGGGTTCACTGCTGGCTCTTTTAGGGGATAGAGTTTGGCTAATCTATAATTTAATCCGGATTTTTTGTCTGGCTTTTGCCACTCATCTTTTATAAGTTCTTCTAGCTCTTCGATAAAAGGAAAGACCTCCGGGTCTTTTTTTAGGTTAGGGAAATATTTCCGTAATTTAGGTGGGGCGTCTCTATCTTCCTCCCAACCGATCACCTCCTTAACTGATTTTGCAAATGGGTCTATCAATGCAAAATCGAAAACCGTGGGAGTCAGGGGTTCATCTTCCTCTGGGGATTCGTCTGGATCCTGAAGGGTGTGTGAGGTTAAGGCTGAATTAGATGACCTAATTGGTTCGTATGCCGCCACCTGCAAAATTGTCTCTTTAACTGAGTCTCTTATTATGTTGGATGCTTCTCTTGCATCGGCTTCTTTGTCTCAAGTTGCTTCCTCCAGACAAATTTGGCACACAAGTTTGTTCGGTAAAGCTTGTGCTCCGCAAACCCAGCAGGTGTTAACCGCCGGTCGGGCATGGTGCTCCTCTCGGTGCTGGTACGAGGATGACAACTCTCTGCGGTGACAGGAAGATCTTGACCGACTACGCTGAGAGTGAGAGTGTCTCAAGGGGGAACGCTCCTTCCGTTTAGAATGGGATAACCCCGATGACCTGCCAGAGCTACCAAAATGAGAGGTATTAATGGGCAGTGCTATCTTTTCTCCTCTTCACTACTTACCAAACCATACGCCCCTTACCTTGTAGTTCTTGGATGGTCTACTATGGCAGCGGTCTCCATAGGGCAGAATAGAGTATACCTGTGACCAGAGGTTTTCAGTGTGAGAGCCAATGCAGAGTATAAGCAGCAGGTGCTGGCATAGAATAAAACAGTAAAGTGACATAAAGATGAAAGAAAAAACTCTTACCAGAGACTAGGCAGGACTTGTCTTGCAAGGCAGCAGGCTGTGTGATCAACCAGGATGGAAAAAAGCACTTTTTAACCACTTGCTTACTGGGCACTTAAACCCCCCTCAGTCCCAGACCAATTTTCAGCTTTCAGCGCTGATGCACTTTGAATGACAATTGCGCGGGCATACAACACTGTACCCAAATGAAATTTTTATATCATTTTTTTCCCACAAATAGAGCTTTCTTTTGGTGGTATTTAATTACAGCTGGGAGTTTTCTTTTTTGCTAAACAAACAAAAAAAGATGCAAAAAATAAAAAAATAAAAAAATTGTGTTTAATAGTTTGTTATAAAATTTTGCAAACAGGTCATTTTTCTCCTTCATTGAAGTGCGCTGATGAGGCGGCACTGATAGGCTGCACTGGTGGGCACTGATAGGCTGCATTGGTGGGCACTGATAGGCTGCATTGGTGGGCACTGATAGGCTGCACTGGTAGGCACTGATAGGCATAGTTAAGGCGGCACTAATAGGCACAGATAAGGCGGCACCGATGGGCACAGATAAGGCAGCACTGATGGGCAAAGATGGGCACAGATAAGATGGCACGGATGGGTGGCACGGATGGGTGGCACTAAGGGACACTGATAGGTACCACTGATAGATGGGACTGAGGGGCACTGATAGGTGGCTCTGATAGGTGGCACTGCTGGGCACTGATGGGCGGCACTGCTGGGCACTGATGGGCACTGGTAGATGACACTGATGGGCATTGATATGTGGCACTGGGGTGCAGCACCTTTGTTGAGGCAGATTGTGGGCACTGCTGGGTGGCACTGTGGGCACTGCTGGGTGGCACTATGGGCACTGCTGGGTGGCACTGACGGGGGGGCACTTATTTTTTTATCATCTTTATTGATGAGGGGGCAGGGGGGCATTGGCAGGGCTGGCCGTGATCGGGACTGATGTCCTGATCACGGCCGCCGGTGATCGGCTTTTTTTTTTCTCCTCGCGCTGAGGAATAATAGCCGATTACCGGCTCCGTTATATCACATGATCAGCTGTCATTGGCTGACAGCTGATCATGTGATAAGGGGTCGGGATCGACCCCTTGCTCTGATCGGTGATCAGGCGAGTCCCATAGACTCGCCGATCACAGAGCGCACAGCGCGCCCCTCTGGGGGCTCGCAGGCCACTTGTGCACGGGACTACGTCAATAGACGTAGTCCCGGAAAAGGAGATCCGGGCTGTAGCCGTCATTCGGCTATAGCGCGGGTCCCAAGTGGTTAAATAGACCGCCGTTGCCGGGGGGATGACGTCATTGCTGCACATGCGCCCTGGCCGCCCATGCTGCCCCACGCCATCTTGGATGCTGCCAAATGGAGAGGAAAGAGGCAATGTCACTTCCTGAGTGTCGAGCGTCCTACCGCGGCCACCATGATGGAAAGGGCATACCGCTAGGAACTACAGGGCTCAGCATGCACAGAGGAGCGAAAACAAGGGAGAAAGAAAGAAAAAGAAGGGGAAACGAAATGTAAACAAAGGAAAAAGGTATGTGGAGAATCAAAAAGAGCAGGCCAATAGATGGAAGTAAATCAGAGGGAGACTGCTGCAAAAAAAAGCAACCTCTTTAAGGCTTTGAATAGAATTTTGGAATTTTGTTTTGCCCCTGAGACCATCAAAGTGGGGCCCCCTGCGTTATAGCTCATTTAGAGACTGTATAGTCAGGGGCTTCCAGGTAGGAGAGGCCGAACCTACCTGGGGTGATGCGGTAAGGGGTTCCATCTGCTAACCGATCAAATTCCTGATGTCCCATTCAGGTGAGGAAAAAAGGAGAATGCAACGGTGGACTCCTCTTCAAATCTTATAGCTAACCAGTCCTATCAGGTTGTTGAGGCGGAGTCACAACCCAATGTGTGTGCTGCCATGATGCATCAGGAAATGTTTTTTTATATATATTTTTTGGGGGATATTTATTATAGCAAAAAAGTAAAAAATTATGCGTTTTTTTTTTTCAAAATTGTCAATCTTTTTTGGTTTAAAGCGCAAAAAATAAAAACCGCAGAGGTGATCAAATACCACCAAAGGAAAGCTCTATTTGTGGGGGAAAAAATACGTCAATTTTGTGTGGGAGCCACGTCGCATGACCACGCAATTGTCAGTTAAAGCAACGCAGTGCCGAATCGCAAACAGTGCTCTGGTCTTTGGCCAGCCAAACGGTCCGGGGCTGAAGTGATTAAAGTATTTACATATTCTGAACAAGAATTAGAATAAAAATACCAATTCTCCCCCATTTTCTGATTACTGGGTGAAAAAAACAAAGCTGCATCACTGATTTCACTTACCTTAAGCCACAGTCACATAATCATCTAGTGCTGGTTCCTTCTTCCCTGTTTATTTCCTGCACAGGTCCTTCTTCAAGGTGTCCATATAACTGACTGTGTGACATGGACAATTCCCATTGGACGGCCAGTGAAGGGGTACTCTTGGGATCCAGAAGAAGACATCAAACGAGTGGAAGTGAAGGGGAACATCCAGTGAAGATTAATGTGCGGTGCTGGACTAGTGGTCTCTACAGGTGGAAATGGTGTCAGTAAGGGACCTGAATGGTGGGGGACACAGCAGACTATAACTGACTTCACCAGGTTAATAAAACCTAATACCTGGGATGATGGACAGAGGGTGGGTTAGTAGAGTTGCCATCTTATTTTGAAGCCAAACCCGAACACTTTAGTGGCCCAAAACATTTTTTTTTTTTTTTTTTAGATCAGAGCCCCTTTATCTTAACTAACCCCCTCCTAGAGACTAACCGTTGGTCTGCAAAGGAGGGTCGCTATTATAGGGGACTCTGATCTAATGGGGGTGCTAATATAAAGGAACTGTGATATAATGGGGGTTTCTAATGTGGGGAGTGGACTGCTGATCTAATGGTTGGTCAGCATTAGATCAGCCTTAGATCAGCTGTCAGCATCCCCCATTAAAAACCCCCATTATGTCACAGTGCCTTTTTATCAGTGCCCCTCCCCTTTCTTTAGAGACCTCCATTAGAGAGAGACCAGCACCCTCTGCCCTCTTCTATAAGATTGTCTAATGCCTTAGGCCCCTTTCACATATTCACAATTTCATGCCATTTACTGAACTAAGTCAACATCATACCTCCCAACTTTTTTAAATGGGAATGAGGGACACCTATCAGCAAACGTATGCAGGCATAGGAAACGCCATCTCCCCTTGACACGCCATCTCCATATCTTTCCTATTATACACTACATTACCAAAAGTATTGGGACACCCGCCTTTACACACACACATAAACTTTATTGGCATCCCAGTCTTAGTCCGTAGGGTTCAACATAGTGTTGGCCCGCCCTTTGCAGCTATAACAGCTTCAACTCTTCTGGGAAGGCTGTCCACAAGGCTTAGGAGTGTGTCTATGGGAATGTTTGACCATTCTTCCGGAAGCACATTTGTGAGGTCAGGCACTGATATCAGAAGAGAAGGCCTGGCTCGCAGTCTCTGCCAGGTCAGCCAGGCCTTCTCATCCAACATCATTGCCTGACCTCATAAATGCGCTTCTGAAAGAATGGTCAAACATTCCCATAGACACACTCCTAAACCTTGTGGACGGCCTTCCCAGAAGAGCCTAAGCTGTTATAGCTGCAAAGGGTGGACCAACTCAATATTGAACCCTACAGACTAAGACTGGGGTGCCATTAAAGTTCATGTGCGTGTAAAGGCAGGCGTCCCAATACTATTGACAATATAGTGTATCTGTCTTTCTGAATGGCGCCCCAATGCATGATGGATGATCATTGCAGCACAATGCACAGCAAAATGATAATATGCTGATAATAAGGAGTGATACACCATGTTTGGAGTGTTTTGTTTCATTGGCAGCCAATTAATTTAGAATAGGTTGTCTTTACTCAATGCATCACATCAGTGTGAATGGCCCTCAGTGTATAATTCAGACATATTATGTAAAGATAAAAGGTGTAAATATAAATGTTTCATAAAAAGGTTGCACACTTATAGTAAGTAAAAAGTGAATATGCAGATGCTTTAATATGCCTAGTTATGACGGTCTCATATAAAGGTTTCTATCAGAATAAGGTTGGCTTTGTTATGAAACGTTAGGAAAAAAACATTGATGAAGATTTAATATGTAACTATGACCAAAGTCAAAAATGGCAAATATGATTCAGTTGGTCAATAGCATTAACACGGCAGTCTTTGCTTTTCTGAGACCCCTCGTAACATAGTTTATTACCTGGTGATCCTGCCAATAAGTGTGTTGTTTTTCAACTTCCTTTAACAGACCAGGCTGTTCAGCAAAGAACCAGTCTTTAGCATAGTTGGCTTTGAAGACAATACAATTCTGGAATCAACCATCCAGAATGATCAGATCAGGAAGGATGTAGCCGTGGTCTTGTCAGGATAGGATGTTGTTATCATTTTTTGTCCAGTATTTTGCATAGCAAAGACACTTACATCAGGTAGGACATCCAGTGTGGTTCACTGAAAGGCTCCTGATGTGTTAGAATTATTGGAATATTTATAATGTGCTGATGATGCTTGTGATATTAGCACACTAAAAAAAAATCCACCTAAGGGACAGATTTACAGATTAAACCACACAGCGTATTCATCGTGTCCTGTGGGTCTCACTACATCATTATATGTTTGTAATACTGAATTACTATATTTTTAACCTTTACATTTTCTCTATAACTGAATTCGGCAATAAGATCCTAATACAACAGGAAGCAGAAAGTATTAGGCCATGTCCCCTTGTATATTTACTGACTGTAACCGCCTGAAAAAGAGCTATAAGAAGGCGCGGTGGCCCGGCAGAAGAACCGAAGAGGGGGACAAGACCCCCGAAGTCGGAAGAAGAGGGCGGCGGCGAGGAAGCAAAAGAGCTAGAAGAAGATAGCGGAGGAGTCCGGCGAGAAGAACCCCGAAGACGGAAGACCCCCGGAGCTGTGCAATAAACTATTTTATCTTGTGTGTTGTGTTTTTTTTTTTACTTTATTTTACAGGTGAATGGGTAGGGGTACATTGTACCCCATACTCATTCGCATAGGGTGGGGGGCCGGTATCATTATATATATATATATATATATATATATATATATATATACTGTATACAGTTTAGCTTCATCTCACTTCAGACTGTTCCTGGTGTACTGTCGCTAATATACTTCAGGCAGGCGGGTGAGACAACTGCAGTGTATTTAGTATGTATAAATACATCCCATCTTTGTATATTTATCTATATATATATATATATATATAGATAGATAGATAGATAGATAGATATACACTGTATACAGTTTAGCTTCATTTCACTGCATACCGTTCCTGGTGTATTGTTTCTAATATATTTCAGCCAGGCAGGTGAGTCACTGAACTTGGTGCATTTAATGTATATATATATATATATATATATATATATATATATATATATATATATATATATATATATATAGTCTAGCCAAGCCTATACCGGATTAGGCCATTGCCTAAGTGCATGTTCAAAGACACTTTTAGGCAGGCAGGTGACTCACTGAGTTCAGTCCATTTAATATATATATTTATATATATATATATATATATATATATATATATATATATATATATATATATATATATATATATAGGCTTGTATTTATTTATATAGTCTAGCCAAGCCTATACCTGAATAGGACATTGCCCGAGTGGCACTTTCAGTCAGGCAGGTGACTCACTGAGCTGCCAAGCCTATATCTTACTGTAGGCCATTCCTGGTGTACTGTTTTTGGTAAACTTCAGGCATTGTTTTGCTAATCTAATTGTACAGCATGTCCGGAAGGCCACCAAAAAGAGGCAGACGCTCACAGGCCACTAAGAGAGGGCAAGCAGGCTTTGTGTATACAGCAAACAGTGCTGGTCCTGGACACGGTGCATCCTCAGCACGTGACCGTGGGGCACGCTTGTCCTTTTTTTCAGGAGCTGGCTGTGTTGAGCCACAACATGCAGAAGAGTTGGTAGAGTGGATTGTGTTGAGCCACAACATGCAGAAGAGTTGGTAGAGTGGATGACCAAGCCGTCCTCATCCTCCTCATCCTCTCTCACCCAGGCTCAGGGTACTTTGTCTGCCAAAGCAGCTGTCAAAGCAGCCTCTTCCCTCAGTTTAATGGCATCAGTCACTCCTTCCCTAGACCCACCATTCCCTGAAGAGTCTCCCGAACTGTTTGACCACAGTGTTGGGTACATGCTGCAGGAGGATGTGCAGCATCTTGAGGGCTGCGATGATGGTACCCAGCTTGAGGAAGGCAGTTACGTGAGCCCAGAGAGATGGGGTGCACAAGGAGGACAGCAAACTGGCAGTCGTGTTCCCCCAGCTGCAGCATACTGCCAGGTTTGCTCCAGTGATGAGGAGAGAGTGGACGATGAGGTCACTGATTCTACATGGGTGCCTGATAGGAGAAAGGAGGAGGAGGAGGCACATCTCCAATGAGGCAGGATCCTCTCCAGGGGCCAGCTTAAGGTCAGCCAACCGACTGCATCACACAGTAGAGCTGCGCATGTGCAGGGCGCTGCTGTCTCTGTCCATTATTCCAAAAGTTCTTTTGGTGTGGGCCTTTTTTGAGACATGTGCAGCAGATCGCAGCGTTGCTATTTGCAACATATGTCTGAAGCGTATCTCACATGGCCACCACATGCTTGACCAGATATATGTCGACCTGCCATGCAGTCCATTGGCAAGCATACATAAAAGACCCACACCAAAGAACAAAGCGGACCTCTCCTTGCTCCTCATCAGCTGGGATCTCCAACCCCACTATACCTTCATGTCAGAAACCATGAATCAGACCGAGACAGAAGTACAATTAAATCACACTTGTTTATTAAATAAAAAGGTAAATAGAAAAAGTGTAGTCAAAGCATAGCCAGAGTCCAGTAACCGGATCGAGTA
Source organism: Lithobates pipiens (assembly GCF_037356315.1). Taxonomy (NCBI): domain Eukaryota; kingdom Metazoa; phylum Chordata; class Amphibia; order Anura; family Ranidae; genus Lithobates; species Lithobates pipiens. The sequence goes on along the minus strand of NW_027507714.1, from coordinate 1,205,060 downwards.
GTCAGCCAGGCCAGAGTTCAATAACCAGATCGGGTAATCAGCCAGGCCAGAAGTCAAGGATCCAAGTAGAGCAACAGCAAGCAGGATAAGGAGCCAGAAGGGATGTCAGCAAGCCAGTCTTTAAACAGAACCGCAGGAGATGGTTTCTTGTGATGTGACCAAGGTGAAGGCAGAGGTTAAGTGAGCTGGACAGCTTTAAGTAGGCAGGTCAGACGAGCATGATCAGGAACAGCTGGTAACTGTGGAGAGAGATGTGAGCTGGCAATTAGCCGACAGCTGAGCGGCCAGCCCAGAGAAGGAAGGGCTAAGCCAGCCCTGACACTTCAGTCCTCTCAGAAACCTGCACTGAGAGGAATGAAAGTGCAGAATTAGGTGTGTCATTGCCAAGAACTTGCAGGAAATCTGCTATCGGTACACTAACGTCCGATTGTACCAGGCAAATTTCCCTGCCCCAGCTGCTGCACCACCGAAAGAAGCTCACTCCCAGCCATCCACATGCCCAACGGTTGAATGCTAGCTTGGCTAAATTGCTAGCACTTCAACTGTTGCCTTTTCAGTTGGTAGACTCTGTACCCTTCCATGAGCTTGTGGAATGTGCAGTTCCTCGGTGGCAGGTTCCCAAACACCACTTTTTTACGGAAGGTGATTCCCGCTCTCTACCAGCATGTGGAAGCCAATGTCTTGGCCTCTCTGGACAGGGCCGTCAGCGGTAAGGTGCATATTACCATGGACGATGATCCAGCAGGGATGAACAAGGATGTTACCTATCTTTCACGGCCCACTGGGCGACTCTTCTGGCAGCTGGGAAGGACCCAGGACAGGGTGCAGTGGTGTTGGAGGTTGTTCCGCCACCACAACTCCAAAATGCTACTAGTGGTGATTCTGACATACCTCTCTCCCCCCCTCCTCTTCTTCTTCCTCCATGGCCTCTTCCTGTGCTGATTTGTCCTCGGAACCAGTGGTGCTCCGTAGGCGTTCAAGGGGCTACGCAAGTAGGCAGGCAAAAAGATGCCATGCAGTGCTTGCCCTTCTGTGCTTGGGGGACAGGAGCCACACTGGGGCAGATATTTTGTCAGCTCTGCAGGGGCAGGCCGAGAGGTGGTTGATGCCACGCCAGCTTAAGCCAGGAATGGTGGTTTGCGACAATGGCACCAACCTCCTCTCCGACAGGGACAACTGACCCATGTGCCCTGTGTGGCTCACATCCTTAACTTGGTGGTGCAGCGGTTCTTGGGCAGGTACCCGAGTTTACAGGATGTCCTGAGGCAGGCCAGGAAAGTCTATGTGCATTTCTGCTGGTCATATAATGCCCGTGCTCGGCTGGCTGACCTCCATAAGGAATTTAACCTGCCCAAGAACTGCCTAATTTGTGACATGCCCACCAGGTGGAACTCAACGTTGGCAATGCTGCAGCAGGCCATCAATGAGTACCTGTGCGACTATGGCACCAGGACAGGGTCAGGGGAGCTTGTTTTTTTCCCCTACGCCAGTGGGCTATGATCAGGGATGCATGCACTGTCCTGTCACCATTTGAGGAGGCCATTAGGATGGTGAGCAGTGACAGTGCATGCATCAGTGACACTGTCGCTCTTGTACACCTGTTAAAGCACACGCTGCGTGGAATAACAGACAGGCCACTTGAGGCAGAACAGAGGGAGGAAGAGGAGGACTTCCTTACCTCTCAAGGCCCCCTTTATCCAGACAGTGTTCTTGCTGGCCCGCCAATCACACAGGAAGAGGATGAGGAGGCGATGGAGGATTTTGTTAGCATGGAGGTGGAGCCTAGCACTCAGCATCAGCAGCAGTCTTTAAGGGATCATTTACAGTTCCAAGAAACCCATGGACTTGTACGTGGCTGGGAGGAGGTGGCTGCGGATCATGTCGTCCTTAGTGACCCAGAGGACTCCGGACTGAATGCCTCAGCAAACCTATGCTGCATGTCCTCCCTGATCCTGCAAAGCCTGCGGAAGGATCCTTGTATTTGTGGTATCAAGGAGAGGGATCATTACTGGCTGGCAACCCTCCTTGATCCACGTTACAAGGGTAAGGTTGCGGACCTTATATTGCCATCGCAGGGGGAGCAGAGGATGAAATATCTTTGGGAGGCCTTGTAGAAATTTTTGTGAAACACGTTTCCAGAGCCTGGGAAGTTACAAATTCCTGGTCTTCCTGGACAATGTGTTGCTGAGGCTTCGGTCAGTCACAGAAGGATCGGTGGAGAAGGTGGCCATCTGACTGATGCGTTCAGACAATTCAGACCAAGGTATGATCGGTTCCAGCAACCACCACCAGCATCTGATTTACATGGTGCAGGAATACCTAAGGGAAAGATCAGACTTGGAAACCTTTCCCACTGAAAATCCTCTGCGTTACTGGGTCTTGAGGATGGATCACTGGCCAGAGCTTGCACAGTATACAATCGAGCTACTGGCCTGTCCTGCATCCAGCATTCTTTCGGAATGCACATTCAGTGCTGCTGGAGGCTTTGTAACCAATCACAGGGTGTGCCTGTCCACCGAATCGGTCGATCGGCTGACCTTCATAAAAATGAATCAGTCTTGGATCACCAGCTACCAAGCACCTGATGCTGATATAACCGAATATTTTTTTTTTTTATGTGAGATCCCTTCAAGACTGCCTATGCTGATGCTGAGTGACTATCCTGTTATACTGAGTGACTATCCTCTTCCTCCTCAATTTTCATGCTGATTGATAGCTTAGCTTAGCTTGTAAGGACATTTTTGCTTCTGGGCACAGCCACCAGTGGCTAAGGCCCAATTTTTTTGCCCCTGTTTAACAGGGGTGTGTAATTACAATTTTTGATGCAATGCTTTGCAGCAGGGCTCATTCCTGCACTCCAACTAGAGTATCTGTGAGGGGTTGCAGTGTTATGGCACCAGCACCAGTGCCTAATGCTCAATTTTTCTGCCCCTGTTCAACAGGGGCATGTAATTACAGTTCTTGATCTAATAGTTCACAGCAAGGTTCATTCCTGCACCCACCAAGTAACTGTGAGGCCTTACAGTGTTGTGGCAACACCAACACCTAAGGCCCAAAGTTCTGCAGAGTATATAGGGAAGGCCCCTACTTTAAAACATCCAACTTACAAACGACTCCTACTTTCAAACAGAAGGAGACAACAGGAAGTGAGAGGAAATCTACCCTTAGGAAGGGAAATTCTCTCCTGTTAGCCCTTGTACACACGGTCGGACATTCCGACAACAAAATCCGTCGGATTTTGTCTGAAACTTGTGTTTTATACACACGGTCGGACAAAGTTGACGGAAAATCCGATCGTTCAAAACGTGATGGCGTTATTTCGTTACGACGGGACTATGTTCAGGCTAGTAGCCAATAGCTTTGGTCTAGGAATTTGATCTGAGCATGCGTGGCACTTTGTCTGATCGTTTGTAGAGAATTCCGATTGGACAAATTCCGATCGGATCATGTTGTCGGAAAATGTATAGCCCAGCTCTAAAACTTTGTCGGCTGGATATTCTGACGGAAACAGTCCGATGGAGCCCACACACGGTCGGATTATCTGACAACACGGTCCGATCGGACATTTTCCGTCGGAATGTCCGACCGCGTGTACAAGGGCTAAGAGATTCTTGTTTCTTGTTAAAAACCCCAAATTTTCTAAATCCAATTGTCATTGGGACAGAAACTGAGGCAAAATCTTCTGAACAGGTGCACAGACAGCAAAACAAAGGTTACAGGGGTGATAACCCTTCCCTATGTTTTCTAAAAAGCTTAAAAATAGATTTTGTGGCTGGTGCTACACTTTAAAAATGTACCAGTTCAAATTTACCAACAGATTCTACTTAAGAACAAACCTACAGTCCCTGTATTGTTTGGATCGCCTGTATACTGATGGAATATATATGGCCTGGGGGTCCCACACCTTTTCTTTTTTTAATTTGGGTGCGGGATTCCCCTTAATATCCATACAAGACCCAAAGGGGCTGGGAATGGGCTGGTAATGAGCTGGGGGGAGGGGGCACCATGCCTTTTTTCTCAGTGATTTTCATCCATATTGCCGGGACTAGACATTACATTAAAGCTGCAAGCAGTTTTAAATGACTTTTATTCCTTTAGAAATGTAATTTTGTGCATCATTAAAATCACTGCTCCTGAAAAAAATGCCGTTTTTAAAACTTTTTTTTTTGCATTAATACATGTTCCCTGGGGCAGGACCTGGGTCCCCCAACCCTTTTTAGGACAATAACTTGCATATTAGACTTTAAAATTCACACTTTTGATTTCTCACGTTCGAGTCCCTTAGACTTTAATGGGGTTCAAAAGTTTGCGTGAACTATCAGTCCGTTCGCAAGTTCTAGTGCGAACCGAACCAGGGGGTGTTCGGCTCATCCCTAATCTGGACAATGCAATTTCTCTTTTTCAAAGTCTGGTGTCATGGACATTGTAAATGAACAGCCTTTTTAAGACTACATGCAAATTATCTATTGGATTGAGATCTGGACTTTGATTTTGCCATTCCTGCGTGTTAACAATATTTTTTGTATAATATTTTTGTGTAGTTTTGGGTTTAGGTTTGAGTTCATTGTCTTTCTAGAAGACAGATCTCCTCCCAAGGCTTAGGTTTCATGCAGACTGCATCAGGTTTTTCAGCAGGAACTCTCAAAATGTTGCTGCCTTCCAGGGCTTTATTTCTCTAGGAATAGGTGCAGGTATTCTCCCTTCTAAGTCACCCCTTGTCTCTGCAGCCTACTCACTGCCCAGTATCGTCCCTCTTAGAGAATACAGAGAAAAGAAAACAAAGAGAACCGCGCACTCCCTAAAGTTTAGAATAGGGTGACTGGTCCCTCCAATCGAGAGACAAAACTTAAAAAACACACTGGTGAACAAATGTAATATCCCCTAGTGCAGGGGCCAATATGTGATCGTAAAAACACTATGTATACTGAACTTGATAAACAACAAAAGTTCTATTAAATATACAAAATATACATTTACATAAAAAAGCAAAATTGCAAAAGTCATATGTGTGAACAAGTGACCTAAGTAGAAATAATACTCTATAGTGAAATACGAAACGTGAAACAAAATTGGTCAGCAAATAATCATAAATTATAGTCCATAAATAAAACTAAAAAGGAACACCACGTGTATCAAATAGCCTCAGAATTCTGGTTGCCGCTCCAACTTATGGGAAATGCTATAGTGCACCACCACCAAAGGGATAAGATGGCTTCTTACCAGATATCCTGGTAAATCACGCTTTGACAAATCCAACTGAACACCATGGGTGTCTGATTTCCCAACTTTATTGATGCTCGGATGTCCTGGTAGATCACACTTTAACAGATCGAACCGAACCACGTGGCACCAAGTGCCAGTTCAGAGGTATTCCAATGGATTGATGGAAGGTTGACCATAAAACTGAAAAATACTCCAAATAGTGAAATACCGTTTATTAAAATATATAAAAAAGGAAGAAATACACTTACAGTGTTGATGAAAAAGAAGGCATATCAAAAAAGGGATGCGTCGGCCGAACACAGTATTCCACAGTTTGTATCCTTATGTTGAACGAGAGGCAAATCCTAGCGTGTCACACCGCCCTACGCGTTTCGTGATAAATCACGTCGTCTTGGGGTACCCCATTGGAATACCTCTGAACTGGCACTTGGTGCCACGTGGTTCGGTTCGATCTGTTAAAGTGTGATCTACCAGGACATCCGAGCATCAATAAAGTTGGGAAATCAGACACCCATGGCGTTCGGTTGGATTTGTCAAAGCGTGATTTACCAGGATATCTGGTAAGAAGCCATCTTATCCCTTTGGTGGTGGTGCACTATAGCATTTCCCATAAGTTGGAGCGGCAACCAGAATTCTGAGGCTATTTGATACACGTGGTGTTCCTTTTTAGTTTTATTTATGGACTATAATTTATGATTATTTGCTGACCAATTTTGTTTCACGTTTCGTATTTCACTATAGAGTATTATTTCTACTTAGGTCACTTGTTCACACATATGACTTTTGCAATTTTGCTTTTTTATGTAAATGTATATTTTGTATATTTAATAGAACTTTTGTTGTTTATCAAGTTCAGTATACATAGTGTTTTTACGATCACATATTGGCCCCTGCACTAGGGGATATTACATTTGTTCACCAGTGTGTTTTTTAAGTTTTGTCTCTCGATTGGAGGGACCAGTCACCCTATTCTAAACTTTAGGGAGTGCGCGGTTCTCTTTGTTTTCTTTTTACTTACATATATTTTTTGGTATATATTAGAACTGCAGCACTATTTTGACTTGTATACACCACTCTGTAGCGCGATCTTTTTCTCTTTTTTTCTGTTTAGAGAATACAGAACCAAGTATTATTTTGTGGTGCTATGTAATTTGTATGGAATGTGTTATTGATTAAGAAAAGTAATGAATGAATGAATGAATGAAATACTTGTATAGCGCACAATGCGAACTGACTCGCCTCTAGGCGCTGTGGCGAGCTTTGATCATCTGCTAAAAGAGGAAGGTCTTGAGTTTTTTCCTAAAAGCCAGGTGATTTTCTTCCAGGCGGATGTTGATTGGTAGAGCATTCCATAGCCGAGGCCCTTGGACAGTGAATCTCCGATCACCCTTGGATTTATACCGGGCTTTGGGCACGAGGAGGAGGTTTTTGTTGGCTGATCGAAGACTGCGGTTTGGTGTGTAATGATTTATTTTCTCCATTAGGTATTGCGGAGCTTCTCTATGCACGCATTTGTGGGTGAGGCAAAGGGTCTTGAACGTGATCCGATTTTTTACGGTTAGCCAATGAAAGCTCCTCAGCGAAGGAGAGATGGATTCCCAGGTTTTTTTTTCCTGTTATCAGCCTTGCCGCCGTGTTTTGGATCAGTTGTAATCGCGCAAGTTGATATTGTGGTAATCCTATGTAAAGCGAGTTTGCGTAGTCCAGTCGTGAATTAATGATTGTTCCAACTACCACTGCTTTGTCATTCTTTGGGATAAAAGGGATGAGTCTGCGAAGCATGCGTAGCAGATGGTGAGATCCACTGACTACAGATCCTATTTGCGCATCCATTGACATTTGTGCGTCTAAAATAACCCCGAGACTCTTCGCTTTGGTCTTTGGGGAGATAGTCTGCCCAAAGACGGTTGGTGGAGACCAGGAGGTTTTGGTTGCGGGCTTATGATTTGGGTGTAAGATAAGAAGCTCTGTCTTTGATTCGTTTAGCTGGAGGGAGTTAGTGGTCATCCAGTCCTCTATTGATTTGAGGCAGTTTTCAAGTTGTTGTTGGTGATATTTTTTTCCATTGATCCGGAAATAAAGTTGCGTGTCGTCAGCGTAAGAGTGGAAGCAGAGATCTGAGCATCTGATGATTTGGAGGAGTGGGCGAATGTAAATGTTGAAGAGAACGGGTGATAAAGGAGAGCCTTGAGGGACTCCGCAGGTGACTGCCCGAGTTTCGGAGAGGAATTTTCCTAGTTTCACTGTCTGTGACAGATTTCCTAGGAAGGACGCGAACCATTGGAGATCTATGTCTTGGACTCCGGCTACTTCTGTGAGCCGGACGAGTAGAGTATTGTGATCTACTGTATCCAACGCTGCACTTAGGTCTAGCAGTACGAGGAGACACGGCTCTCCGTCATCTGCTGCTTCGAGGGCGTCATCCCAAATCTTGAGGAGAGCTGTTTCTGTTCCATGACCCGGGCGGAAGCCTGATTGCAGCGGGTCCAGGAGTTTGTGAGTATCCAGGTGAAGTTGTAGCTGATGTATTACAGCTTTCTCCATGATCTTAGAAATGGTGTTGAGGCTTGTAATTGGCCTACGGTTGTTTGGATCCTGAGGGTCCAGGTTTGGTTTCTTGAGTAGAGGTTTGACGATGCCTTGTTTGAGGTATCATCAACAATCAACAATAGATACCCCATCAATAATAGACCACCCCATCAACAATAGACCTACCCATCATTAATAACCCCCCCATCAACAATAAACCCCCCATAAACAGTAGACCCCCCCATCAACAATAAACCCCCCTTCATAAATAGACCCCTCCATCAACAATAGGCACCCCATAAACAATAGACCCCCCATCAACAAGGCCACCCAACCATCATTAATAGACCCCAAAACAAAATACCCACCTCCCCCAGCAACAATAGATCTACCCGTGCAACAATAGACCCCTGCCACCAGCATTAATAGGTTATAGACCCCTTACGCATCAGTATCACTCCAGCAACAACACACCTCCTCACCAACAATAGACAACTTCAGCAACAAAAGACCCCCCACCAGTAATAATAGAGCACCCTAGCAAAAATAGATCCCCTGCAGCCAGCAACAATAGATCTTCAAGCATTCCCCAGCATACATTTAGTGCTGGAGGTGCCAGAACTTCATTCTCCCACATTCCCACAGAGAAAAAAAGCCCTGCTGCTTTCTTTTAACCCTTACAAGCGTTCTAGGGCCTAATGCAGAGTAGAATCCCCACAGCATGATGATGCCACCTCTATTCTTCACATACAGTATGTGTATGTAATGATGATGATTAATGTTTATTCTAAACATTTTGTTTGGGGGCCAATGCCTTGCCAAAACACACACCTTCTCCCAATGCTTATATTTTGGGCAGACTGCATCAGGCTTTCCTCCAAGTTTTCCTTCTTTTTCTTTGCTATATTAATTCTACCCTCTACACTGTTGCAAAAACAAATTACCAAAAACATGATGCTGCCACCATCATGCTTCACAGTGGGGATTGTGTGTTTATGATTATTATATGCAGGGATTAACTTATGCCAACACTCAGTATAGTACAGTATTTCTCAAACTTTTTCCAGTCAAGGCACCCTTTAAAATTGTGCATAATTTCGAGGCACCCCCTAATAGTTTTACATGTTGCAGTGGCATCCACACACATACACCTTTACTGACTAATATTTCAGCATTTTTGCTCACTTATTTTCTATCCGCCATGCTGTTAACGTGACCCCAGTGCTTACAGAGAGGAGTAAGGGGTCAAACAAGAATTGCTGTCCAAGTGCCCAAGGTTGTAATGTTGCACAATGAAAACCAACGGCTTTGTGTAAGAAACAGGCAGCCTTGATCCACCTGCTGGCTTGTACACAATTTTTTGGCAATTTGTAGACAATTTGTCAAGCCACCCCTAAAGAACCCAGAAGGCACCCTGGTTGAAAAAGACTGGTTTAGTAAGATGGTCAAAAAGCTTCATATTGGTTTTACCAGCCACAGAATATCCTGTGTGTTTTCCTATTATTAGAGAATCCAAACTTATTTTAGATTTAGATGTCCTTCATGAAAAAATAAAGCCCCTTGAAGAGCACATTCTACAGTCATGCTAGTGATATAAACATGTGGCACTAACCAATAGACATGTGCAATTCGTTTTGTTCCAAATTAGTTTTTTAACAAATTTAGACATATACGTTAATTCTGAAATATCAGAATTTTCTAATTTTTCTGGATATTCGGAAATTTGAAAATCTGAAAGTGAACGTAATCAATATGAATTTATCCAAAGTTACAAATTTTCCATAATAACAAATGCTGCATCTAAACTAAAAGAACATAACAAATTAATAATAATAAATAACAATAATAATAATAATGTGTTATTATTATTTATTATTATTTTGTTCCATTTAGTTTGTTTAGATGTGGCATTCGTTATTTTGGATAATTCTTAACTTCACATAAATTTGTATTTGTTACATCCACTAACAGACAAATTTGAAAGGAAATTTCAATACCTATAATTTAATAGTTAGTTATTATTAGTTAGTTAGTTATTATTTAGAATTTTCGTACGTTCGAATTTTTGGATTTTCGTACGTTCGAATTTTTGGATTTTCCCTTCTTATTTTCGAATTTTTGGATTTTCGTACGTTCGAATTTTTGGATTTTCCCTTCTTATTTTCGAATTTTTGGATTTTTGCATTTCCAAATTTTCTAATTTCAGAATTCCAAATTTTACAATTTACAAACGTTAGAATTTATAAATGTACGAATTTTTGAATTGACAATTCTCAGAATTTTTGAATATTCAAATTTACAAAAAAACAAAAAACGAATGAAACAAAAACAAACAAATTTTTTGGCAGAGCACATGTCTACTAACCAACCAGCTATGGCAAACAATAACATCTATTTATTATTTGTTTTTTGGTTATGTATGGCATTATTATAGTATGTTTTGTCTTTTAAATAGTGACTGTTTTAAAAAAATCCCTTGGTGGCGAGGAAACCCTTGGTAGCGAAACATGTCGGGATAAATGCTTTACCATCACTGCCTTTGTGAGAAGAAGAAGAAAATTTCCTGTGTGACACAATCAAAAAGACAAGTTGTTTTTGGGGTTTTTCTTTGTCTAATAACAATTTTTAACCTTGTATAAACAAAATGTGTTTTTATATATAAACCTTCTGGTTTTTATTGTGTTTATGGCACCTTTAAAATCCCCAGAAAACTTCTCTGAACCAGCCTGGTTTCAATTATTGCTTACTGGTGGGACTAGCAGTCTCCTGTTTCCACCATGCAGTTTGTTTAAATTAAATACATTATTATTTTCCTAATGGTCATTAATAAAAACTTTAGGAGCTTGCAAGTATAAAAAGAGGAAAAAACATATATAAAAGAAACACAGTCCCGTATTATTTAGTCCAACATCAAACAGTGACGGAGTCCTTTACACTCTTTCTGCGTGATTATGATGTATATCATGGAGTCTGTCTTCCCATGTGTGTGGATATACATAGGTGGAATCCTACACCTTCACCAGATTTTCACCTCTGTGTGTCCACTCAAATGGCCGCTTACCAGACATTAATATCTTTAGAGCCTATCTCTGCTGTGTAGGATCCCGCTGTGTATTCCTGTGTCCTCTGTTTAGATCTCACTCGTTAGATGCGGACATGTAAAAAATGCAAGCGGTCTAATATAGCGTAGTATCCTTTATTAATGATAATACCCTTCTTCCCCCTTACATAATGCGCTTACTTGAAAAATTTCTATTAAAAGCATATAAACCGTGGATGTCAGCTATACCAGACAAGCGCTTCACTGCCAGGCTGGAACCCTCGTGCGTCGTAGCCTGCGTGTGGAGACCCGGGTCCTTGTCTGCTGCTGTTCACCCTCACTGTTCGCGTGACCACGCCCTGACGCGTTTCGTGATTACGTTTTCAGAGGCCGAGCAGTGAGGGTGAACAGCAGCGGACAAGGACCCAGGTCTCCACATGCAGGCTACGACGCACGAAGGTTCCAGCCTGGCGGTGAGGCGCTTGTCTGGTATAGCTGACATCCACGGTTTATATGCTTTTAATAGAAATTTTTCAAGTAAGCGCATTATGTAAGGGGGAAGAAGGGTATTATCATTAATAAAGGATACTACGCTATATTAGACCCCTTGCATTTTTTACATGTCCGCATCTAAGGAGTGAGATCTAAATGGAGGACACAGGAATACACAGCGGGATCCTACACAGCAGAGATAGGCTCTAAAGATATTAATGTCTGGTAAGCGGCCATTTGAGTGGACACACAGAGGTGAAAATCTGGTGAAGGTGTAGGATTCCACCTATGTATATCCACACACATGGGAAGACAGACTCCATGATATACATCATAATCACGCAGAAAGAGTGTAAAGGACTCCGTCACTGTTTGATGTTGGACTAAATAATACGGGACTGTGTTTCTTTTATATATGTTTTTTCCTCTTTTTATGCTTGCAAGCTCCTAAAGTTTTTATTAATGACCATTAGGAAAATAATAATGTATTTAATTTAAACAAACTGCATGGTGGAAACAGGAGACTGCTAGTCCCACCAGTAAGCAGTACAAGCGCTGTTAGTGTTTGCCTTGATTTTATCAGGTCGATCACATTTGATTAATATGGTATAGTTTTGATTTTAATAATAGCGGCTGAATCGTTGAGCTTTAACCCCAGGTGGGAACAGTTTGATCACATACATGAGCGCTGGGGGCAGGTGCATGCACACTAATTATTGAGTGGATACTCCTGCACAATACCCATGGTTTCAATTATTGTTGCTGTTGCAGGGGAGTTTGTTGATGTAGTTGTCTGGAAAAGATAATTGCTATTATCTTAAAAATAAAAACAGCACAATTGTTATTTGTTTCTGGCAGAAAACAGCACAAACATAGCACTAACAAAAACCTTTGAGTTTTGACTACTGATGAAATATATGTATCCATCTGATACATTGAAGTTATATACATATATACATATATATATATATATATATATATATATATATATATATATATATATATATATATATATATATATATATATATATATATACAGTGGTGTGAAAAAGCGTTTGCCCCCTTCCTCATTTCCTGTTCCTTTGCATGTTTGTCACACTTAAGTGTTTCGGAACATCAAACCAATTTAAACAATAGTCAAGGACAACACAAGTAAACACAAAATGCAATTTGTAAACGAAGGTGTTTATTATTAAAGGTGAAAAAAATCCAAACCATCATGGCCCTGTGTGAAAAAGTGATTGCCCCCTAAACCTAATAACTGGTTGGGCCACCCTTAGCAGCAACAACTGCAACCAAGCGTTTGCGATAACGTGCAATGAGGCTTTTACAGCGTCCTGGAGGAATTTTGGCCCACTCATCTTTGCAGAATTGTCCTAATTCAGTTACATTAGAGGGTTTTCGAGCATGAACGGCCTTTTTAAGGTCATACCACAACATCTCAATAGGATTCAGGTCAGGACTTTGGCTAGGCCACTCCAAAGTCTTCATTTTGTTTTTCTTCAGCCATTCGGTGGTGGACTTGCTGGTGTGTTTAGGATCATTGTCCTGCTGCAGAACCCAAGTTCGTTTCAGCTTGAGTACACGAACAGATGGTCGGACATTCTCCTTCAGGATCTCTTGGTAGACAGCAGAATTCATAGTTCCTTTTATCACGGCAAGTCTTCCAGGTCCTGAAGCAGCAAAACAGCCCCAGACCATCACACTACCACCACCATATTTTACTGTTGGTATAATGTTCTTTTTATGAAATGCAGTGTTCCTTCTACGCCAGATATACTTGGACACACACCTTCCAAAGAGTTCCACTTTTGTCTCATCGGTCCACAGAATGTTGTCCCAAAAGTCTTGGGGATCATCAAGATGTGTTGTGGAGAAATTGAGACGAGCTTTGATGTTCTTTTTGCTCAGCAGTGGTTTTCTCCTTGGAACTCTGCCATGCAGGCCATTTTTGCCCAGTCTTTTCCTGATGGTGGAGGCATGAACGCTGACCTTAACTGAGGCAAGTGAGGCCTGCAGTTCCTTGGACGTTGTTGTGGGGTCTTTTGTGACCTCTTGGATGAGTCGTCGCTGCGCTCTTGGGGTAATTTTGGGCGGCCGGCCACTCCTGGGAAGGTTCACCACTGTTCCATGTCTTCGCCATTTGTGGATAATGGCTCTCACTGTGGTTCGCTGGATCCCCAAAGCTTTGGAAATGGCTTTATAACCCTTTCCAGACTGATAGATCTCAATTACTTTCTTTCTCAATTGTTCCTGAATTTCTTTGGGTCTCGGCATGATGTGTAGCTTTTAAGGATCTTCTGGTGGACCTTACTGTGTCAAGCAGCTCCTATTTAAGTGATGCCTTGATTGTGAACAGGTGTGGCAATAATCAGGCCTGGGTGTGGCTAGAGAAATTGAACTCAGGTGTGGACAACCACAGTTATAGTATGTTTTAACAAGGGGGGCAATCACTTTTTCACACAGGGCCATGATGGTTTGGATTTTTTTTCACCTTTAATAATAAACACCTTCATTTACAAATTGCATTTTGTGTTTACTTGTGTTGTCCTTGACTATTGTTTAAATTGGTTTGATGTTCCGAAACACTTAAGTGTGACAAACATGCAAAGGAACAGGAAATGAGGAAGGGGGCAAACACTTTTTCACACCACTGTATATATATATATATATATATATATATATATATATATATATATGGATTGGATTACATCTAACGCAATAAATTATATAACTGAAATGTCAAATTTGTGATACAAATACAAATGTCTACTTTTGGACGTGACCATTTTGCCGCCCGTGGAGAAGTAAACATGGTCTTTAATGCGAGCATGAAATTGTCCAATAGTTTTTCCTACGTAAAAAGCAGAGCATTTACATGACATAAGGTATACTACTCCACGGGTTTCACGGGCTGCGTAGAACTTGGGGACAAATTTTTCCCCATTAGGTAGTAGAAAGTGTTCACCTGTTTGGATCAAGGGACAAAATGGACACCTGCCACATCTAAACATTCCGCAACGGTCCTGAGGTGTATGGGTAAAATGGCTGGAAGTCAGTTGATTTAATTGATTTAATGAATTTGTTTTCCATATCAGTGCCTGTAAAGTCCATAAGTCCCCTTTGTTTCTTGTTTTCATCAATGTTACATTTATGAATTAGGAAATTAAGGGGGTTGATTATTTGGTAAAAGAAAAAGAAAATAATAAGGGTGAAAATATATTTTATTGTATATGAAGCAAAAGGTTTATAAAATTCACTTTTTCCTTATATAGAATCAAAATTGAAAATATATTTAAGTCAATTATCTTAACCCTTTCATGACTAAGCCTATTTTTGACATTTGGTGTTTACAAGTTAAAATTCATATTTTTTGCTAGAAAATTACTTGGAACCCCCAAACATTATATATATTTTTTTAGCAGAGACTCTAGAGAATAAAACGTTGATTGTTGCAATATTTTATGTCACACGGTATTTGCGCAGCGGTGTTTTAAATGCAACTTTTTGGGAAAAGGGACACTTTCATGAATTTTAAAAAAACAAAACTGTAAAATTAGCTACTTTTTTTGCATAATATGAAAGATAATGTTACGCCGAGTAAATAGATACCAAACATGTCACACTTTATAATTGCATGCACTCGTGGAATGACGACAAACAACGGTACCTAAAAATCTCAATAGGCGGCGCTTTAATTTTTTTTTTTTCCGGTTACCAGGTTAGAGTTACAGAAGAGGTCTAGTGCTAAAATTATTTCTCTCGCTCTGACGATCGCGGCAATACCTTACATGTGTGATTTGAACACCGTTTACATATGCGGGCGCGACTTCCGTATGCGTTTTCTTTGCTTCGCGAGCTCGCGGGGACGGGGGGTGCTTTAAAAAAAATTCCTATTTATTTTAAAATTAATAAATTGTTTTTTTTTTTTATCACTTTTATTGCTGTCACAAGGAATGTAAACATTCCTTGTGACAGTAATAGGTGGTGACAGGTACTCTTTATGGAGGGATCGGGGGTCTGGGGAACAAAGGTTCTAATGTGGCTGCTCCTATGTTAGAAAAAAGCTTGTGTTTAGCACATTTCCTATTATGTTTTAGGAAAATGTATGTTTTGTACTTCTTTTCTTCTTTATTATTGCCAGGATTTAAAAAGTATATATATATATATAGTTTTTTCCCGTTTTTAGTCAGTTACATTTGAAATAGGGGATTTTCATTGTCTGTAATCTCCTATCCAGGCAGCAGGTGGAGATCTAGTTGTCTTTTTGGTAATTAAATAATTGGGAAAGGAGAAATGGGAAAAATTTGGGCTTTAAATTAGGTCATGGCCTGGTAAGGCGCTGCACCTCCATCCCTATCACTATTAAGCACAAATTAAAAACAAGGGTTTGTATGGACTTTACATGAAGCACAGGGTTAACATAAAATACAATGGTGGCTGTTTAAAAAGTTTATTTATTGATCTGTAGAAACATGATTACATGCATTTAATGCAAATACATAGAAATACATATTATTAGCATTATACATTTTTACAATGGTAATGGCTGATAACAACATGATTATAAATGCATACCTCAATTACATACAGGAACCACCAACAGTAGTGATGGAATAAACAATTAATATAGTATTACAACTGCATGACCTATGGCCTTCTTGATCCTCACATTAAATTAAAAATGTATATATAATACAATATATTGAAGAAATAGATATTATTGAAACTGGGGTACCAAGATACATGGAAACTGGTAGCTCGACACGTTTCGTGGCTTGGTGCCGCTCATCAGGAGCAAGCTCGTGACTGGTCTGAAAATACAGGGTAATAGCCGATTAATCTTTATGGTAAGTGAGACGGGAGGGTGATTAAAAAAAACACCTGACAATCAATTACATATGGTCATGCAGTCATAGGCGTGATATCGGAGATCACCAGCCACTCCAAACACCGGTACAGGAGCTGAGGAGGAACATTCAGCGGCAACAGAGTCCACAGGGTGCAACACAAGCAGACACCGGGGCAACCAGGGCACCTCTAAATTGAAAACATGACAGCAATTGAGTGTTTGCCTAATTGAGAATGAATATAAATCAAATCAATTGTAAAAGCTATGTGTGAGAATGTAAAGTGAATAATGAAAGGTGTCTTTTTGGGTCATCAAAGTGTTACTAAAACTACAACAGTAAAACCACTCTGTACATGTAGAGTGAGTAACGCATGCTTGTTATACTCACTCAGTTATAAATAACTAAGGGGTTAATCATCTGCATTGTGTAAAAAGGCTGTTTGATCCCGTCTTCTCTGATTTCCCCCTTCTTCCACATTCCCCAAACTGTCCCCTGATAGTACAGTGCCTCATGGGGACAAGCTGCACATGCTCGGTTTGGTGTGTATTGATAGAAAGTTTTTTTGTCTTGAGAGAGTGCATGTGATCAGCACTGTCCAGACAGAGGGTCAGGGGTCCTGCAGCCTCATTGGACAATCAGGGGAGAATGAAAACTCCTCCTACAAGCTTTAACCGGACACTGATAGAAGTCACTAGACTGCTCTAACTGCTGATGAGAAAGAGTTTTTAGCAGTTTATATTTACTAAAACTATTTCCATGTTCTGTGTACTGCAGGAGACCCGATATTGTGATTGCAGGCTCCTGAGTTTAGTAACACTTTAACATTACTTTTCAGTGCTGACAGAAGCCCATTGTTATCTCCAATCAGTGATCAAAACAGTGACTTCTCTTTTATCAGACATCTGGGTCCAAGGTTTAGACAAACGTGATTGTAAACCAAGCTGCACTGCTGTGTTGCATAACCCATAGTGCTCTGGAAATCCTTTGTTATGTATTAAATGTTTATTTGTAAAACAAAAATCATAACATTAAATAAGCAAAGATAAAATAAAGATAAAAATAGGGTTATTTCTACAGCACAAAAGAGAAAAAATAACTCTAAAAAGCAAAGTTGCAGCAGCTAAATTAAATTAGACAAATCCTCCACGAGTCCAATAACAAAATGAGCAAAAAATTTCAATCAGCGCTCACAACAATACATAAAGGTCACTAATAACCCGATAAAGCAAAAACATAATAAATAAATCCACTTTTATTGTAATAATGTTGTAACAGTTACAAAAGTGTCCAGTAGTGCCGCACAGGAATAGCTGTAATAAACTCACTCGCTGTGGTCCATTTCTCGTTTTAAGTAGGTTTAGTTGTACACAGTGGTACTACTAACCTTCCTATCACAGCCAAGTGGAATTCATTCAAGCTGGTGCAGGGTAGAAATTCCTGGGGGATTTCTAATATAATGTTGACCCCAAAACCATCAATGTTTCCCTTCAGATAGGATGTATTATACTTTATGCAATTGTCTATCCTATTATGCTATACTTACATGCCTGAATTGCAATTTTCCAAAATTTGAAAGCAATGAAAAATACTTTATTGCACTGTTGGTGCTCCAATATTTATTTATTGGTTTGTTTGTTTTTTGCCTTCCTCTGGATCAACTGTGGGTAAAGGATTGTATATATAGGACTATTCATGTATACAGTACATATGTATATACTGTATAAATATCTTTTTCTTTTTTTAATTTTTTTTTATTGGTTGAACTAGATGGACTTGTGTCTTTTTTCAGCCAGACTAACTATGTTAATATGTAATAATAAAAGGTAAAAGCTCTATAGTAATACTACGAATAATAGTTAATTTGTTTCTTTTTTTTTCAATTTTCAATTTTTATTTTTTTAATACTATATATTAAATATTTTTAAGGCTTCAGAGTTATCTTGCCCTTCACCAATCTCATCAGGGCACTCTTGACTTCTTTATTACGTATGGTGTAAATCAGAGGGTTTACCATGGGTGTTACTGCTGTGTATATCACAGTGCAGATTTGCTCCAAGAGCTCTGAGTACCGAGATTGTGGAATCAGTACAACTGATGCTGCGTTTGTATAGTAGAGGAGGATTACGGTGAGGTGGGATGAGCAGGTGGAGAAGAGTTTTCTCTTTCCATCTCTTGAATTAATATTTAAGATGATGGTAATTATTTTTACATAAGAAATGACAATGCACAAAAATGGAACAACGCCAAACAACAACATCTCCAGGTAAAACAACTTGAAGAACATTTCAGTTCCCGCACATGAAATCTTGGTCAGAGCTTTGACATCGCAGAAAAGTTGATGAATTATTTTTGACTGGCAAAATGACATAGTTGACGCTGCCTTTGTTATCAATAAAGAATTTATACAAGCGGAGATCCAGGTGACTGCAATTAATATCAAACAATTTTTTCTCCCCAAAATTTGGTGATAGTGTAAAGGCTTACAGATAGCAACATATCGGTCATATGCCATAATGAATAAAAGAACATCTTCACTAGTGATGGCCGAACGGTTCGCCCGGCGGTCGTTTCGCGGCGAATTTCCGACTTTCGCCGTCCGCGGGTTCGAACGCCTTTTTCCGTCGTTCGCCCCGGCGGACTTACGTGTTTAATGTATACAAGAACTTTAACCTTTCGTGACACGTTTATCATGTGTTACAGGACAACCAATTGAGACATGACAGCTCATGGACACTTGGACATTCCCCCTAACCTATAAATACACCCGATCCGGTGGCCATTTTACATTCTTTCTTCTGTCACTGTAGGGAAAGGATCCTGTGTGGAGTAGGGACAGAGAAAACGCTAGCTATTTGGTACACAAAAGTTCTTTTCAGGACTGGTATAGGTGTTAGGTCAGCAGCCTGAGTTTCTTTTGTCAGTTTAGATAAAGGGACAGAGCGCTGTATGCTGCTATTTTAGGGACAGCTCAGCCAGATTAGTCTTTCTTCATCATCATCATCATCATCATCATTAGCTGTTACTATCAGGTCCACAAAAGAGCTGTTCCAGCTAATCGTTCCAGCCTACTCTTTTTTGCCAATTTGTATAGGGACAGGCAGGAAGCAGTGTGTCAGGCAGTGAGGATAATTTTAAAGACTTGCTGTTACTATTAGTTCCACAAAGGTTCTTTTCAGGACTGGTATCAGTGGTACGGTAATAGGCTTGTACACGTATAATATTCTTTCTTCCAAATATAGAAAGAATATTATACTTGACTGCTGCCCTTCTGCTGCAGTCTGCTAATCATTCACAACTCACTTGTTCCACAAAAGTTCTTATAAGGACTGGTAACTTGGTCTGTCTAGGGTGCTACGGTACATAGGCTTGGGTGCGGTACAGTCTGCTGTTCTGTAAGGACCGCTATCGGTCCACAATAGATAGGGTTGCCGTGCACTACTGCTGACCGCTGCCCTATACTGCAGCAGTCCTTCAGCGGTATAGGGACTGACGCACAGTCTGCTAAACACTAATACACAACCTGCTTGGTCCACAAAAGTTCTTATAAGGACTGGTAACTTGGTATAGGGTGCTACGGTACATAGGCCTGAGTGCGTTACAGTCTGCTGTTCTGTAAGGACCGCTATCGGTCCACAATACATAGGGTTGCCGTGCACTACTGCTGACCGCTGCCCTATACTGCAGCAGTCCTTCATTGGTATAGGGACTGACGTACAGTCTGCTAATCACTAACACACAACCTGCTTGGTCCACAAAAGTTCTTATAAGGACTGGTAACTTGGTATAGGGTGCTACGGTACATAGGCCTGAGTGCGTTACAGTCTGCTGTTCTGTAAGGACCGCTATCGGTCCACAATACATAGGGTTGCCGTGCACTACTGCTGACCGCTGCCCTATACTGCAGCAGTCCTTCATTGGTATAGGGACTGACGTACAGTCTGCTAATCACTAACACACAACCTGCTTGGTCCACAAAAGTTCTTATAAGGACTGGTAACTTGGTATAGGGTGCTACGGTACATAGGCCTGAGTGCGTTACAGTCTGCTGTTCTGTAAGGACCGCTATCGGTCCACAATACATAGGGTTGCCGTGCACTACTGCTGACCGCTGCCCTATACTGCAGCAGTCCTTCAGCGGTATAGGGACTGACGCACAGTCTGCTAAACACTAACACACAACCTGCTTGGTCCACAAAAGTTCTTATAAGGACTGGTAACTTGGTATAGGGTGCTACGGTACATAGGCCTGAGTGCAGTACAGTCTGCTGTTCTGTAAGGACCGCTATCGGTCCACAATACATAGGGTTGCCGTGCACTACTGCTGACCGCTGCCCTATACTGCAGCAGTCCTTCATTGGTATAGGGACTGACGTACAGTCTGCTAATCACTAACACACAACCTGCTTGGTCCACAAAAGTTCTTATAAGGACTGGTAACTTGGTATAGGGTGCTACGGTACATAGGCCTGAGTGCGTTACAGTCTGCTGTTCTGTAAGGACCGCTATCGGTCCACAATACATAGGGTTGCCGTGCACTACTGCTGACCGCTGCCCTATACTGCAGCAGTCCTTCATTGGTATAGGGACTGACGTACAGTCTGCTAATCACTAACACACAACCTGCTTGGTCCACAAAAGTTTTTATAAGGACTGGTAACTTGGTATAGGGTGCTACGGTACATAGGCCTGAGTGCAGTACAGTCTGCTGTTCTGTAAGGACCGCTATCGGTCCACAATACATAGGGTTGACGTGCACTACTGCTGACCGCTGCCCTATACTGCAGCAGTCCTTCATTGGTATAGGGACTGACGTACAGTCTGCTAATCACTAACACACAACCTGCTTGGTCCACAAAAGTTCTTATAAGGACTGGTAACTTGGTATAGGGTGCTACGGTACATAGGCCTGAGTGCAGTACAGTCTGCTGTTCTGTAAGGACCGCTATCGGTCCACAATACATAGGGTTGCCGTGCACTACTGCTGACCGCTGCCCTATACTGCAGCAGTCCTTCATTGGTATAGGGACTGACGTACAGTCTGCTAATCACTAACACACAACCTGCTTGGTCCACAAAAGTTTTTATAAGGACTGGTAACTTGGTATAGGGTGCTACGGTACATAGGCCTGAGTGCAGTACAGTCTGCTGTTCTGTAAGGACCGCTATCGGTCCACAATACATAGGGTTGACGTGCACTACTGCTGACCGCTGCCCTATACTGCAGCAGTCCTTCAGCGGTATAGGGACTGACGCACAGTCTGCTAATCACTAACACACAACCTGCTTGGTCCACAAAAGTTCTTATAAGGACTGGTAACTTGGTATAGGGTGCTACGGTACATAGGCCTGAGTGCGTTACAGTCTGCTGTTCTGTAAGGACCGCTATCGGTCCACAATACATAGGGTTGCCGTGCACTACTGCTGACCGCTGCCCTATACTGCAGCAGTCCTTCAGCGGTATAGGGACTGACGCACAGTCTGCTAAACACTAACACACAACCTGCTTGGTCCACAAAAGTTTTTATAAGGACTGGTAACTTGGTATAGGGTGCTACGGTACATAGGCCTGAGTGCAGTACAGTCTGCTGTTCTGTAAGGACCGCTATCGGTCCACAATACATAGGGTTGCCGTGCACTACTGCTGACCGCTGCCCTATACTGCAGCAGTCCTTCATTGGTATAGGGACTGACGTACAGTCTGCTAATCACTAACACACAACCTGCTTGGTCCACAAAAGTTCTTATAAGGACTGGTAACTTGGTATAGGGTGCTACGGTACATAGGCCTGAGTGCGTTACAGTCTGCTGTTCTGTAAGGACCGCTATCGGTCCACAATACATAGGGTTGCCGTGCACTACTGCTGACCGCTGCCCTATACTGCAGCAGTCCTTCATTGGTATAGGGACTGACGTACAGTCTGCTAATCACTAACACACAACCTGCTTGGTCCACAAAAGTTCTTATAAGGACTGGTAACTTGGTATAGGGTGCTACGGTACATAGGCCTGAGTGCGTTACAGTCTGCTGTTCTGTAAGGACCGCTATCGGTCCACAATACATAGGGTTGCCGTGCACTACTGCTGACCGCTGCCCTATACTGCAGCAGTCCTTCATTGGTATAGGGACTGACGTACAGTCTGCTAATCACTAACACACAACCTGCTTGGTCCACAAAAGTTCTTATAAGGACTGGTAACTTGGTATAGGGTGCTACGGTACATAGGCCTGAGTGCGTTACAGTCTGCTGTTCTGTAAGGACCGCTATCGGTCCACAATACATAGGGTTGCCGTGCACTACTGCTGACCGCTGCCCTATACTGCAGCAGTCCTTCATTGGTATAGGGACTGACGTACAGTCTGCTAATCACTAACACACAACCTGCTTGGTCCACAAAAGTTCTTATAAGGACTGGTAACTTGGTATAGGGTGCTACGGTACATAGGCCTGAGTGCGTTACAGTCTGCTGTTCTGTAAGGACCGCTATCGGTCCACAATACATAGGGTTGCCGTGCACTACTGCTGACCGCTGCCCTATACTGCAGCAGTCCTTCATTGGTATAGGGACTGACGTACAGTCTGCTAATCACTAACACACAACCTGCTTGGTCCACAAAAGTTCTTATAAGGACTGGTAACTTGGTATAGGGTGCTACGGTACATAGGCCTGAGTGCGTTACAGTCTGCTGTTCTGTAAGGACCGCTATCGGTCCACAATACATAGGGTTGCCGTGCACTACTGCTGACCGCTGCCCTATACTGCAGCAGTCCTTCATTGGTATAGGGACTGACGTACAGTCTGCTAATCACTAACACACAACCTGCTTGGTCCACAAAAGTTCTTATAAGGACTGGTAACTTGGTATAGGGTGCTACGGTACATAGGCCTGAGTGCGTTACAGTCTGCTGTTCTGTAAGGACCGCTATCGGTCCACAATACATAGGGTTGCCGTGCACTACTGCTGACCGCTGCCCTATACTGCAGCAGTCCTTCATTGGTATAGGGACTGACGTACAGTCTGCTAATCACTAACACACAACCTGCTTGTTCCACAAAAGTTCTTATAAGGACTGGTAACTTGGTATAGGGTGCTACGGTACATAGGCTTGAGTGCGGTACAGTCTGCTGTTCTGTAAGGACCGCTATCGGTCCACAATAGATAGGGTTGACGTGCACCACTGCTGACCGCTGCCCTATACTGCAGCAGTCCTTCAGCGGTATAGGGACTGACGTACAGTCTGCTAAACACTAATACACAACCTGCTTGGTCCACAAAAGTTCTTATAAGGACTGGTAACTTGGTATAGGGTGCTACGGTACATAGGCTTGAGTGCGGTACAGTCTGCTGTTCTGTAAGGACCGCTATAGGTCCACAATAGATAGGGTTGACGTGCACCACTGCTGACCGCTGCCCTATACTGCAGCAGTCCTTCAGCGGTATAGGGACTGACGTACAGTCTGCTAAACACTAATACACAACCTGCTTGGTCCACAAAAGTTCTTATAAGGACTGGTAACTTGGTATAGGGTGCTACGGTACATAGGCTTGAGTGCGGTACAGTCTGCTGTTCTGTAAGGACCGCTATAGGTCCACAATAGATAGGGTTGACGTGCACCACTGCTGACCGCTCACCTATACTGCAGCAGTCCTTCAGCGGTATAGGGACTAAGAGTTTTGTCACAGGGTCATTTAAAAAATGACATGCAGAGGAAGAGGCAGGCCCTTCCGCAGGGGTGGTAGGGGTAGGGCAGGAGCAACAGGCTTGAGCCAAAGTGGGAAGTTGCAGAAGGTGCGTTCAATTACTTTAAAGGATGCACCAGACTTGGTTGAGTGGCTCGCTCAGCCTTACTCTTCTGCACCCTCCTCATCCTCTCGATCTGCACCCTCTTCTTCACTCTCTGCTATGTGCACCCCCAAAGACACTACCACCAACAACACGACCACCACCACCACCACCACATACCTTCCGCTTGAGTCACTGGAATTATTTTCCGATCCATATCAAGAGGACATTTCTGATGCGCAGCCACTCTTGGTATTGGATCAGGAAGAGGAGGTAGCAACAAGCGCTACTCAGCAGTCTGACGCCAGTACCCAGATCAGCCCAAGGAGGAGGTTGGTCCCCGGTGTTGCTGCCTACTCTACTTATAGCGGTGGGGAAGGTGACGTTGATGATGACGTGTCTAGTGATGTCACGTGGGTGCCCACAAGAGAGGAAGAGGAGGGGAGTTCAGAGGGAGATATGGACCAGCAGATAGGGAGGAGAAGCAGCAATGACTTACATTGCACAGCAGGGACAAAGCAGACTGCAAATGTATCAGGAGCGAGTCATCGACCATGTACGGTCACATCTGGCGCTCCCAGGACACCGGCACATGGCTCCGCAGTGTGGGCTTTTTTTAACGTGTCCGCTGCTGACAATAGCGTTGCCATCTGCAATCTTTGCAGTCAACGCGTTAGTCGCGGTAAGCCCAATACTCACCTAGGGACGACCGCCTTAAGAAGGCACATGAGCAGCCATCACCGAGCCCAGTGGGAGCAACGGAACACACAAAGCCACACTGCAGGCTCTCACCGTCCAGCCTCGTCTTCTACTTCTCCTTCTCCTCTCTCCTCACAATTGTCCTCCACTCCACCTTCCATCACGCCAAGCTCACATTTTTCTGCAAAAAGGCAGGCTTCCGTGGGCCTAATGTTTGAGCGTAAAAAAATGATGACGCCGGATAACCCTCTTGCCCAACGGTTGGCGGCTGGCTTGTCAGAACTCATAGCCCGCCAACTACTGCCATATAAACTGGTGGACTCGGAGGCCTTTCGCAAATTTGTGGCCATTGGAACACCACAATGGAAGGTCCCAGGAAGGAAGTATTTCTCAGAGAAGGGCATCCCAGAGCTATATGGCCATGTTCAGCGGCAAGTGAATGTATCTCTGGCACACAGTGTCGGTGCCAAGATACATCTGACCACAGACACGTGGTCTAGCAAACACGGGCAGGGAAGGTATATCAGTTTTACTGCCCACTGGGTGAACCTTCTGACGGCCGTCAAGCATGTAACCCGTGGCACCCGTGTAGATTTGGTTTTACCGCCACGGATTGCATGCAGGCCTGACTCTTCTTCTCCTCCTCCTACTCCATCCTCCTCCCTCTCCTCCTCAGCTGCCTCCTCCTTTTCCGCTGCTAGCGTCTCTTCCACTGCACCGCCCAAGCTCCCCAGAACCTATTCCACATGCCAGGTGAGACGTTGCCATGCCGTGCTGCGTCTGTTGTGCCTGGAAGCAAAGAGCCACACTGGCCCGGCACTCCTTTCAGCTTTGCGTTCACAGGCAGATGAGTGGCTAACACCGCTCAATTTGACAGTTGGTAAAGTGGTGTGTGACAACGGTGCCAATCTGCTTAGCGCATTGAAACAGGGCAAAATCACGCACGTGCCGTGCATGGCACACGTCTTAAACTTGGTCGTGCAGCGATTCCTTGTCAAATACCCTGGGGTCCAGGACATCTTGCGGCAGGCAAGGAAAATCTCGGCCCATTTCAGAAGATCTTACACGGCCATGGCTCGCCTTGCTGACATTCAGCGGCGACACCATCTGCCGGTCAGACGTCTTATTTGCGATTGCCCGACGCGATGGAACTCAACCTTCTATATGCTTGATAGGCTGCTCCAGCAGAAACGTGCAGTTAACGTCTACCTGTATGAACTCTGCGAAAGAAACGGTTCTGGGGAGCTGGGTTTTTTTTCACCGCGCCAGTGGCTGCTCATGCGCGACACATGCAGACTTCTGCGGCCATTTGAGGAGATCACCAAACTGGTCAGTCGCAGCCATGGCGCCATCAGTGACATGGTACCTTATGCCTTCTTTCTGGAGCGTGCATTGCGTCGTGTCATTGATCAGGCTGTGGAGGAGCAGGAGCGGGAAGATGAGGAAGTCGCAATGCTGGATGAATTCCCAGGGGGGGCTACTCTATCTGAGACAAGTCAACAACAGGAGTCTGATGAGGAGTCAGAGGAGGATGGTGCCGGGGCGGATGAGCAGGAGCAAGAAGAGCATGCTTTAAACCTTTCTGGGATCCCTGTTGTGCGAGGATGGGGAGAGGAGAATGAAGAGGACGACATTATCCTGGATGATGAGCAGGAGCCAGGCCACCACACCGCTTCCACTTTAGTGCAAATGGGGGCCTTCATGCTCCAGTGTTTTAATAGGGACCCCCGTATAAAAAGCATGAGGGTCAAGGACCAGTACTGGGTGGCAACGTACTTAGACCCCCGGTACAAACACAAAATGGCGGAAATGTTACCGCCGTCGCAGAGGGCTGTCAGAATGCAGCACTTCCAGGCCTTGCTTCGAGAAATGCTGCATTCTGCTTTTGCGTGCGCTGGCAGAGGAGCAATTCCCACTCCCAGAGAAGGATTTGCGGGTACCAATCCAACAGCGCCTGCAAGAAGAGGCCGGTTTGAAGATGTGTTGGTGACTTCGGATATGAGGTCATTCTTTCAGCCGACCCATCGACAGGTGTCATCCGGATCCAGCATCAGGGAACGCCTAGACCGTCAGGTGTCCGACTACATTGGGTTAACGGCCGATGTGGACGCTCTGAGGAGTGATGAACCCCTAGACTACTGGGTGGGCAGGCTTGACCTCTGGCCAGAGCTTGCCCAATTTGCAATCGAACTGTTGGCTTGCCCCTCATCCAGTGTCCTGTCCGAAAGGACGTTCAGCGCAGCAGGGGGGATTGTGACCGATAAGCGTACTCGCCTAGCTCACCACAGTGTTAACTACCTCACATTTCTAAAAATGAATGAGGCATGGATCTCGGAGGAATTCAACACATGTGATCAGTAGACCATGTATATGTCTATAAACAATTTTTGGAATCAAGCACACAGACCTTCTTAATTCATTTGGCTCACTTCCCTGACCCAAAAAAGCACACCGTACTATATGCCCCTACCCTCCTCTTTGAAGAGGTTGAGCGGTGTCATATTTCTACTGGGGCTGCTTATTATGAGGGGTTCCCACCATCCCTGTGCTGTGCTGACTTCCTCCTGGGTGTTCTTATTATGAGGGGCTCCCACCATCCCTGTGCTGTGCTGACTTCCTCCTGGGGGTTCTTATTATGAGGGGATCACACCATCCCTGTGCTGTGCTGACTTCCTCCTGGGGCTGCTTACGGTGCTGCTGTCAGCGCTGTATGTCACGGAGCTGCTGTCAGCGCTGTATGTCACGGAGCTGCTGTCAGCGCTGTATGTCACGGAGCTGCTGTCAGCGCTGTATGTCACGGAGCTGCTGTCAGCGCTGTATGTCACGGAGCTGCTGTCAGCGCTGTATGTCACGGAGCTGCTGTCAGCGCTGTATGTCACGGAGCTGCTGTCAGCGCTGTATGTCACGGTGCTGCTGTCAGCGCTGTATGTCACGGAGCTGCTGTCAGCGCTGTATGTCACGGAGCTGCTGTCAGTGCTGTATGTCACGGAGCTGCTGTCAGCGCTGTATGTCACGGAGCTGCTGTCAGCGCTGTATGTCACGGAGCTGCTGTCAGCGCTGTATGTCACGGTGCTGCTGTCAGCGCTGTATGTCACGGAGCTGCTGTCAGCGCTGTATGTCACGGAGCTGCTGTCAGTGCTGTATGTCACGGAGCTGCTGTCAGCGCTGTATGTCACGGAGCTGCTGTCAGCGCTGTATGTCACGGAGCTGCTGTCAGCGCTGTATGTCACGGTGCTGCTGTCAGCGCTGTATGTCACGGAGCTGCTGTCAGCGCTGTATGTCACGGAGCTGCTGTCAGCGCTGTATGTCACGGAGCTGCTGTCAGCGCTGTATGTCACGGAGCTGCTGTCAGCGCTGTATGTCACGGAGCTGCTGTCAGCGCTGTATGTCACGGTGCTGATGTCAGTGCTCTGTATTACGGTGCTGCTGTCAGTGCTCTGTATCTCCTGCACCCTCTTGTTTGCCTACCCTGGTCCCTGACCTTCCCTCTCCTCCATTGCCTTCATTAGCTCCATAGTCCTGAATTGTCAGAACAATTTCCCAAATAAAAAAAAAATGCTTGTAGTTATCGATCCCAAATTCACCTCATACATGTATTATGCTATTGTCCAGGTGGTGGGACTACGTGCTACCCCCTAATAATTACCCCGTGGCCGCAAATTCGACCTAAAGGTTTGCGAAATTCGCCTCCCATTGAAGTCAATGGAGCCCGCGGCGAACGGTCGTTTTCGCGAACGTTTGTGCCCGTTCGCGTTTCGCGTTCGCGAAACGTCCCGTCGGAAGTTCGTCCATCACTAATCTTCACTGGTGCCAAATAAGAAGTAAAAGTAGAACTGAGTAAAGCATTGAGTAAATGATAATGTATTATTGTCAGTTAGTATCATGTGTAGAAGTTTGGGAATGGTGACTGTTGTAAAACAAATATCTACAATGGATAAGTTACAGAGAAACAGATACATGGGGGTGTGTAAATGGTCATCAATATTTATCACTGTGATGATAATTATATTTATAAGGCCTCATGCACACGGACGTTTTTACAGCCACTTTTTTGAGCTTTTTTTACAGCTTAAAAACGGCTGTCCATGTTAGTCTATGGCTTCATGCCCACCTAGGCGTTTTTGAGCTGCAAATGGCATAGGCGTTTTTAAGCTGTAAAAAAAACCCAGGACCAGTGCGTTCCGTGGCATGGAGCTAGAGCTGTAAAAACGCGAATCGCGGGAAAACGCGCAAAAACGCGCATAAACGCGCAACATATTTTCTTTGTTTTATGAGTGCTATAGCCAAGAGATGTGTTTTTTTTAAAACGCTACTTAACGCTAACGCTAAAAAACGCCAATGCAAAACGCGGTAAAAATCACGTTTTTAACAACAATTTTTCCAGGCATCGGAGCTAGCTTTGCAGCCAGTTTTTTAAAACGTCCGTGTGCATGAGCACTTAACAGGCATGTGAAATATAATGTAAGTAAAATACCAAAAACGTATAGTTGATAATCTGTTTTAAATAACAATGGTACAATCTGAAACACTTTAGATGCTGTATAGTTGTCCATCCAAACTGCTCTTCTTTTGTAAGAAAAGGTAGACTATGATTATGATCAAAAATGCCACGATTTATCCATGCTAAAATGGACGCTATAGATAAAAACCAGATGACAAAGTTTGATATCATATGGAAACCCTGGATTAAATATTATACGTTGGATAATATTGACAACCGAGTTTTATTGTTATGGTGATTAAGATTTTTTATAGAATTACAACATTAGATGATATATAAAACCTCCTCCGGAGAATTATTCCCTCCCCTTCCCCTCCTATATGTTCTTCCCTTACTATATGATACTTACTATAAACATACTTTAGAAGTAATGGTCAAAACTTTAAAATAATATATTTTCTTTTAGACATATTTATATTTTCTTGGGATTAAAATGTTTAAAACTCAGCTATAAGAATGTTTTCAAATTCTAAAATATATAAGGCCATTTATTGTCATTCCCACGAGAATATCTTGAAATTCTTCTTTGCTTTGTATCATCCGTACTTCAATATGTCTACTTTTTATTTCTGGTATCACATAATTTGTCTTATATTCTGTACATGTAATTTATTTTAACATAAAATAAAAACTTTTGAACGAGAAAAATGCCACGATTTATTTGGTAGAGGACTGCAGATTCAGATGATTCAGTGTTCTCTTTTCATGTTGGCATGCTGTGGCACATCTTAATTATCCACCTCAGCCCCGGACCATTTTGCTGGTCAAAGACCAGACCACTTTTTGCGATTCGGCACTGTGTCGCTTTAACTGACAATTACGCGGTCATGCGACGTGGCTCCCAAACAAAATTGACGTCCTTTTTTTCCCACAAATAGAGATTTCTTTTGGTGGTATTTGATCACCCTTGCGGTTTTTATTTTTTGCGCTATAAACAAAAATAGAGCGACAATTTTGAAAAAAACGCATTATTTTTTACTTTTTGTTATAATAAATATCCCCCAAAAATATATAAAAAAACAATTTTTCCCCTCAGTTTAGGCTGATACGTATCCTTCTACATATTTTTGGTAAAAAAATTGCATTAAGCGATTATTGATTGGTTTGCGCAAAAGCTATAGCGTTTATAAATAGGGGATAGTTTTATGGCATTTTTATTAATAATTCTTTTTTTTTACTAGTAATGGCGGTGATCAGCGATTTTTATTGTGACTGCATTATGGCGGACACAATGGACATTTTTGACACATTGTTGGGACCACTGTCATTTATACAACAATCACTGCTATATAAATGCAGTGATTTCTGTGTAAATGACACTGGCAGTGAAGGGATTAATCAGTGGGTGGCAGTGTAGGGGTTAAGTGTTCCTAGGGGTGTGTTACTAACTGTGGGGGGCTGGGCTTTCAGTAAGTGAACACTGATCTCTGCTCCAATCACATGGAGCAGAGATCAGCGTCACTAGTTGCTAGGCAGAATGGAGAAATGCTGTTTACAACGGCATTTCTCCATTCAGCCGCCCCGTGAGACGATCACGGGTATGCCCGCGGTGATCGAGTCCGCGGGACCCGCAACCGGACTCATAGGGGTCCCGACTGCCAGTGCGGCAAATTTAAAGGGACGTACAGGTACGCCCATTTGCCTGCCCGTGCCATTCTGCTGACGTACATCGGCGTGCGCCGGTCGGGAACCGGTTATACAGACATATAAAATTATTACAACAAAGTTTATAATTTTTGGTATTTTATATAAACGCCTCCCTGGTGACAAAGAGTTGAAGAATTATTATTATTACGGCTCAGTCTGAAACCCTTTAAAGAGGAACTAAACCCTGATGGGTTTACTTCCTCTTTGATTCCCTGCAAAGGTAAAGCATAATGGACTACTATGCATCGCATAGTAGTCCATTATGTGTCACTTACCTGACACAGGAGCCAGCGATGTCACCGCTGTCCCGTGTAGTCTGGCGCATCCATCTTCTCGGTGGGTCTCGGCGCTGCGCCGCTGTCATTCAGCGAAGCCACGATGACATCACTCTCGCGCATGCGCACAGGAGCCGCCACTCGCGGCATATCGCCGTTGACCGCGACACGCTCAGTGCGCCGCTGTCTACGGCGCATGTGCCGTAGACAGCAGTGCCTGTCTTTCGGCAAATATCTGCTAAACAGTGTAGGTTTAGAAGATATTTCTTGGACCTACAGGTAAGCCTCAATCTAGGCTTACCTGTAGGTCAAAGTGTGTTGTAAGGGTTTACAACCACTTTAAATACTATACAATTCTTCATTGCATCAAAACCGCTCTTCCCTTGTAAAAAGCAATAACATATGATCATGATCGATGTTAAAACCATTTCTTTTTTTTTTTAAACATTCTGTTTTCATGCTGACATGTTGTGGAACATTTTATTTATATGCATATATTAAAAAAAAAAGTTTACTTTATCGCCACTGTAAGTACATAGTTTATCATAAAAATTGTTGTAGAATTATTATTATTTCTGCTAAACCTCTTCACCCAATCCATCTGTTTAGCAGATTCTTATCAAGATAGGCTCTTACATAATGATGATAGTGTGGGAGTGCCCCATTTTGTTGGATATAAAAGCCAACATCTCCAAAATCTTCTTGAATACATTGCATGACAGATTCCAGCAGAAAACTCAAGTAGCAGGCACCAGTTATGTTACCATAAGAAGGAATGGTCCAATTATTCCATATGCTGACAAGTAGGGATGAGCTGGGTATTCGAGTTGAACACATGTTCGACTCGAACACCAGCTGTTCGCCCATTCGGTGAAGCCAGAACTTTGTGGGCCGTTCACGTCATATTCGTGTGGCGCTCATGGCCCACAATGCAGTGCGCCATCGCAGTGCATTGCTGGCTGATGATTGGCCAAGCATGCACTGTGACCCGCATGTTTGGCCAATCACAGATCCGGCAGCGAGGAGAGCCATAATTATAGCTCAGGGGGTTGAGTGCACAAGCTCAGCGCCATATCCCAAAGTTGTCTTTGGGAAATAGACATATGAGTGCTGCCAGCATTGCTGCAGGGGTTGAAGTGGTGGGGTGTTAGCCTGCCAGGGCTCAAACCATACCCTACTGAGCATCTGTGGGGCATCCTCAAACGGAAGGTGGAGGAGCGTAAGGTCTCTAACATCCACCACCTCTGTGATGTCATCATGGAGGAGTGGAAGAGGACTCCAGTGGTAACCTGTGAAGCTCTGGTGAACTCCACGTCCAAGAGGGTTAAGGCAGTGCTGGAAAATAATGGTGGCCACACAAAATATTGACACTTTGGGCCCAATTTTGACACTTAGGGGTGTACTCACTTTTGTTGTCAGTGGTTTAAACATTAATGGCTGTGTGTTGAGTTATTTTGAGGGGATAGCAAATTTACACTGTTATACAAGCTGTACACTCACTACTTTACATTGTAGCAAAGTGTCATTTCTTCAGTGTTGTCACATGGAAAGATATAATAAAATATTTACAAAAATGCGAGGAGTGTACTCACATTTGTGAGCTACTGTGTATAGTATACACACACATACATGGGCTTGACCTTTGAGTGGCACACTCCAATGCAATAGGCTGCACACACCTATGACTGTCTGTTACTATATAATAACTCCAACTGGATGTGACACCATCTGGACTGTTGGTTATTTTCAGAGCTTCCTTATTAAGTCCTTATCATTGTCATTAAGTTGTTAACATTATCTGAGAATACTTTGTATTTTAGAATTAGGTAGGTGTACGTATGTATGTGCGTCCTGGACACATTGTGGATTGCACAGACTATCCTGTGTTCATATATTACCCTGGCTGTGTAATTGCTGTGATTCATTTATCCTGTGCAGATTAATTCTCTAATACGGTAATGTGCTTGTGTCCTGTAAAGTCTTTTGTGGTTGCTGTGTTCTGGTGTAGGGAGCACATACACCTACTTTAATCCAAAATTGTATTTTCAGCCAATTGTCTTCACCTAAAATAAAAAGAAGTTATGAAAATAACCAATTAAAGTACAATACAAAGTGCCATTAAGCTGGCTGGTGAACAAAAAAAATGTAAAATATGACAAGTCCTCTTTCAGGGTTTTCACACATCTACCACCTATTAGTGTACTGCACCAGTAAAATCATTTAGGTGTGTATATGTATATCCATGCTGTCCCAAAGACTGACCACACTGTACATGCACCCAAAGAATGAACCAATCTTTAGCATAGTTGGCTTTCAAGACAATACAATTCTGGAATCAACCATCCAGAATGATCAGATCAGGAAGGATGCAGCCGTGGTCTTGTCAGGATAGGATGTTATCATTTTTTGTCCAGTATTTTGCATAGCAAAGACACTTACATCAGGTAGGACATCCAGTGTGGTTCACTGAAAGGCTCCTGATGTGTTAGAATTATTGGAATATTTATAATGTGCTGATGATGCTTGTGATATTAGCACACTAAAAAAAAAATCCACCTAAAGGGACAGATTTACAGATTAAACCACACAGCGTATTCATCGTGTCCTGTGGGTCTCACTACATCATGTTTGTAATACTGAATTACTATATTTTGAACCTTTATGTTTTCTCTATAACTGAATTCGGCCATAAGATCCTAATACAACAGGAAGCAGAAAGTATTAGGCCATGTCCCCTTGTATATTTACTGACTATAAGAATACAGAGCCTAATAAAGTATTCACCACTTTACAAGTTTTCCCATTATATTGTCTTAAAACATTGATGTACAATGGGTTTATTTTTGTTTTTAACACAGATCAGCTATGTTTATTAATAACAGAGTTTACACAGATTTCTGCAAAATTATTTAAATAAATTACAATGTAAATGTAATTTATTGCATAAGTATACACCCATTGAATTCATTGGGTACACGTTTTGCATTTAAAGCGGGATTCCACCCTAAAGTGGAACCTCCGCTGATCGGATCCCTCCCCCCCTCCGGTGTCACAATTGACACCTTTCAGGGGGGAGGGGGGGTGGAGATACCTGTCAAAGACAGGTATTTACACTCACTTCCGGGCATAGACTCCCGTGGGAGTCTACGCCATTTCCTACCCTGCCGCGCTGTCTGCTGGGACACACACGGGGCCCAGTGACAGCGCGGAGATTTCCTATTGCGCTGCGCGACTCGTGCATGCGCAGTAGGGAACCGGGAAGTGAAGCCGATTCGCTTAACCTCCTGATTCCCTCACCTAGAATGGTGGCGGCAGCAGCCGAGAGCCGAGCGATCGATCGGCCTCGGCTGCCGGCATCGCTGGAACCCGGGACAGGTGAGTGTCCATTTATTAAAAGTCAGCAGCTGTAGTATTTATAGCTGCTGGCTTTTAATATTTTTTTTTTTGGTGGAATCCCTCTTTAACCACTTAACCGCTTCCCACCCGCCCTATGGCCGAATGACGGCCTTAGAGCGGGCGGCTTCCTTCGCCTGGCCGTCCCTGGACGGCCTGGTGTTTACTTCCGCAATGCGCGCCGCCGGGGGCGCGCATCGCGGAAGTATTGTATTTGCCGTGTCTCCCGGAGACAGGCAAATACAGATCGCCGTGAACGGCCAATCAAAGCGGCCGTTCACAGCGCGATCGCAGCTGCCAATGGGAGATGATCTCATATGTAAACATATGAGATCATCTCCCATTGCCGTGTCTCTCCCTCCTCACACAGAGACAGCGTGTGAGGAGGGAGAGCGATCTAAGTGTCAGCCCCAGTGCAGCCCCAGTGCCAGTCTCAGCCCCAGTGCCTGTCTCAGCCCCAGTGCCAGTCTCAGCCCCAGTGCCAGTCTCAGCCCCAGTGCCTGTGTCAGCCCAGTGCCTGTGTCAGCCCCAGTGCCAGTGTCAGCCCCAGTGCCATCTGTCAGCCCCAGTGCCAGTGCCATCTGTCAGACCAGTGCCATCTGTCAGCCCAGTGCCATCTGCCAGTAGTGCCAGTGCCGCCAGTGCCACCTGCCAGCGCCTGCCGTCAGCCCCAGTGCCGTCAGCCCCAGTGCCGTCAGCCCGTGCCGCCAGCGCCAGTGCCGCCTGCAAGCCCCAGTGCCGCCCGTCAGCCCCAGTGCCGTCCGTCAGCCCCAGTGCCGTCCGTCAGCCCCAGTGCTGTCAGTGCCGTCAGCCCCAGTGCCGTCAGTGCCGTCAGCCCCAGTGCCGCCAGTGCCGTCAGCCCCAGTGCCACCTGCCAGTGCCACCTGCCAGCACCAGTGCCACCTGCCAGTGCCATCCGTCAGCCCCAGTGCCGTCAGCCCCAGTGCCGTCAGCTCCAGTGCCGTCAGTGCCGCCAGTGCCAGTGCCACCTGCCAGCGCCACCTGCCAGCGCCAGTGCCACCTGCCAGCGCCAGTGCCATCCGTCAGCCCCAGTGCCAGTGCCGCCAGTGCCACCTGCCAGTGCCACCACCAGTGCCGCCAGTGCCAGTGCCGCCAGTGCCACTTGCTAGTGCCACCTGCCACCTGCCAGTGCCACCTGCCAGCGCCAGTGCCACCTGCCAGTGCCATCCGTCAGCCCCAGTGCCGTCAGCCCCAGTGCCGCCAGCCCCAGTGCCAGTGCCACGTGCCAGTGCCACCTGCCAGTGCCACCTACCAGCGCCAATGCCACCTGCCAGTGCCACCTGCCAGCGCCAGTGCCACCTGCCAGTGCCACCTGCCAGCGCCAGTGCCATCAGTCAGCCCCAGTGCCATCCGTCAGCCCCAGTGCCGCCAGCCCCAGTGCCACCTGCCAGTGCCACCTGCCAGCGCCAGTGCCATCTGCCAGCCGCAGTGCCATCTGCCAGCCCCATTTGCCAGAGCAATTAGCCAGAGCAAATAGCCAGCACCATCTGCCAGTGCCATCTGCCAGTGCCAGCCCCAGCCCCATCTGCCAGCGACATCTGCCAACCCCATCTGCCAGCCCCATCTGCCAGCCCCATCTGTCAGCCCCATCTGCCAGCCCCATCTGCCAGCCCCATCTGCCTCCAGTGCCATCTGCCTCCAGTGCCATCTGTCAGTGCCACGTGTCGTCAGTGCCACGTGGGGTCACTTTGTGGGCATTTCCATTGTCCTGGTGCTCCAGGGCCTTCAAAACTGTAATAGGTGGTTGAGAAATAAGATGTGTAATTTATGCTCCTAGAACGCCTGATGGTGCTATTTCAATATTGGGCCTCTGTATGTGGTCAGGCTGTGTAAAAGTCTCACACATTTGGTATCGTTATACTCAGGCGGAGTAGTAGAACGTATTTTGGGGTGTCATTTTTGCTATGTACATGCTATGTGTTGGAAATATCTTATAAATGGACAACTTTGCGTAAAAAAAATGCGTTTTCATTTTTTCCACATTTTCCCCAAACTTCTGGAAAAAAAATGAACCATTCAAACGACTCATTATGCCTCATAGATTATACGTTGGGGTGTTAGCTTTCCAAAATGGGGTCACTTTGTGGGCATTTCCATTGTTCTGGTGCTCCAGGGCCTTCAAAACTGTAATAGGTGGTTGAGAAATAAGATGTGTAATTTATGCTCCTAGAACGCCTGATGGTGCTATTTCAATATTGGGCCTCTGTATGTGGCCAGGCTGTGTAAAAGTCTCACACATTTGGTATCGTAATACTCAGAAGGAGTAGCAGAACGTATTTTGGGGTGTCATTTGTGGTATACACATGCCATGTGAGAGAAATAACCTATTACATTGAAAATTTTGTGAGAAAAAAAAAAAAAAAAAAATCTTCATTTTTCAAAGAATTGTGGGAAAAAGATGACAACATCAAAAACCTCACCATGCATCTTAGTAAATACCTTGGAATGTCTACTTTCAAAAAAGGGGTCATTTGGGGGGTATTTGTACTTTCCTGACTTGTTCGGGTCGCAAGAAATGAGATAGGCCACCAGTACATCAGGTGTGATCAATTTTGTGCGATTCGCACCACAGCTTGTAGACTCTCTAACTTTCACAAAGACCAAATAATATCCACTAATTTGGGTTATTTTTACCAAAGATATGTAGCAGTATAAATTGTGGCCAAAATTTATGAAAAAAAAATTATATTTGCAAAATTTTATCACAGAAACAAAGAAATATGCGTTTTTTTTCAAAATGTTCGGTCTTTTTTCATTTATAGCGCAAAAAATAAAAACCCCAGAGGTGATCAAATACCACCAAAAGAAAGCTCTATTTGTGGGAAAAAAAGGACACAAAATTCATTTGGGTACAGTGTTGCATGACTGAGTAATTGTCATTCAAAGTGTGAGAGCACCAAAAGCTGAAAATTGGTCTGGTCAGGAAGGGTGTTTAAGTGCCCAGTAAGCAAGTGGTTAAGGACCGCCGTATTGCCATTGTACGTCATCACAATGGCACAGGCAGGCACAAGCACGTACATGTACGTGCCTGCCTTCCAGCGGGTGGGGGGTCCGATCGGACCTCCTCCCGCTGGATACGGTGGTCCGGTTCACTCCAGGAGCGATCCGTGATGAGGGGATGGCCGTTGGTTTCTGGCCACCCCCTCTGGATCGCTCCTGGCCAATGACAAGCTTCCTCCCACTGTGTATTGTTTACACAGGAAGGAGGAAGTGATGTCATTCTCCTCGGGGCGATCTTTTTGACCGGACTACGAGGAGAAGACACAAAGTAAGTGTGCACCAACACTACACTGACATGTAGGTACACACAGGCACACAAACCCCCCCCGATCGCGCCCCCCCCCCCCCCAGTCACAGTCTCACTGATTGCATTGATCATTTCTTTACTGATCACTGCATTCAGTGTTAGTTGTAAAAGTAAAGACTGTCATGGCAGTTAGTGTTAGGTCCAGGGTAGCCCCCTATCACCCCCCAATAAAGATTTAATCCCCTGATTGCCCCTAGAGTTAACCCTTTCACCCCCTTTTGCCAGTGTCACTAAGCGATCATTTTTCTGATCGCTGCAGTAGTGTCGCTAGTGTCGCTAGGTAGCTAGTTATTTTTTTAGGTTCACCGCCAGGTTTTTATATCGCTAGGTACCCCGATATACTACCCAATAATGGTTTTAACCCCCTGATTGCCCCTAATTAACCCTTTCACCCCCTTTTGCCAGTGTCACTAAGCGATCATTTTTCTGATCGCTGCATTAGTGTCGCTACTGTCGCTAGGTAGCTAGTTATTTTTTTAGGTTCACCGCCAGGTTTTTATAGCGCTAGGTACCCCGATATACTACCCAATAATGGTTTTAACCCCCTGATTGCCCCTAGTTAACCCTTTCACCCCCTTTTGCCAGTGTCACTAAGCGATCATTTTTCTGATTGCTGCATTAGTGTCGCTATTGTCGCTAGGTAGCTAGTTATTTTTTTAGGTTCACCGCCTGGTTTTTATAGCGCTAGGTACCCCGATATACTACCCAATAATGGTTTTAACCCCCTGATTGCCCCTAGTTAACCCTTTCACCTCCTTTTTCCAGTGTCACTAAGCGATCATTTTTCTGATCGCTGCATTAGTGTCGCTAGTGTTGCTAGGTAGCTAGTTTTTTTTTTAGGTTCACCGCCAGGTTTTTATAGCGCTAGGTACCCCGATATACTACCCAATAATGTTTTTAACCCTCTGATTGCCCCTAGTTAACCCTTTCACCACCTTTTGCCAGTGTCACTAAGCGATCATTTTTCTGATCGCTGCATTAGTGTCGCTATTGTCGCTAGGTAGCTAGTTTTTTTTTTAGGTTCACCGCCAGGTTTTTATAGCGCTAGGTACCCCGATATACTACCCAATAATGGTTTTAACCCCCTGATTACCCCTAGTTAACCCTTTCACCCCCTTTTGCCAGTGTCACTAAGCGATCGTTTTTCTGATCGCTGCATTAGTGTCACTAGTGTCGTTAGGTAGCTAGTTATTTTTTTAGGTTCACCGCCAGGTTTTTATAGCGTTAGGTACCCCATATACTACCCAATAATGGTTTTAACCCCCTGATTGCTCCTAGTTAACCCTTTCACCAGCAATCACAGTATAAGTGTCACTGGTGACGCTGGTTAGCCAGTTAGTTATTTAGGTTCCCCGTCAGGTTTTTATATAGCGCCAGGGACCCCCATATACTACCTAATAAAAATTTAAACCCCCTGATTGCCCCTAGTTAACCCTTTCACCACTGATCACCGTATAAGTGTTACGGGTGACTCTGGTTAGTTTGCTTTTTATAGCATCAGGGCACCCACCATTTATTACCCAATAAAGGTTTAACCCCCTGATCACCCGGCGGGTGATATCAATTAGGTTTTAGGGTCAGGGTCTGCGTCGCCCCAGGCAGCGCTAGGTTAGTGCCAGTACCGCTAACACCCACACGCAAAGCATAAACCTCCCGTAGTGGTATAGAATCTGAACAGATCAATATCTGATCTGATCAGATCTGTACTAGCGTCCCCAGCAGTTTAGGGTTCCAAAAAAACGCATTGTTAGCGGGATCAGCCCAGATACCTGCTAGCACCTGCGTTTTGCCCCTCTGCCCAGCCCACCCAAGTGCAGTATCGATCGATCACTGTCACTTACAAAACACTAAACACATAACTGCAGCGATTGCAGAGTCAGGCCTGATCCCTGCGATCGCTAACAGTTTTTTGGTAGCATTTTATATTTAAATCCAGAAGGCAGTGCTTGGTTTTCGGGGTCCCGTACGTGGCTAGGCTCCCAAAAAGTCCCCACATGTGGTATCCCCGTACTCAGGAGAAGCAGCAGAATTTATTTTGGGGTGTAATTTGACTTATGCCCATAGCATGTGTGAGCAATATATCATTTAGTTACAACTTTGTGCAAAAAAAAAAAAGTTTGTAATATTCCCGCAATTTGTGGCAAAATATAAAATATTCCATGGACTCAACATGCCTCTCAGTAAATAGCTTGGGGTGTCTACTTTCCAAAATGGGGTAATTTTGGGGGGTTTTGTGCTATTTTGGCATTTTATGGCCTTCGAAACTGTGATAGGTAGTGAGGAGTGAAATCAAAAATTTGCACCCTTAGAAATCCTGAAGGTGGTGATTGGTTTTCGGGGTGCCGTGGGCGACTAGACTCCCAAAAAGTCCCACACATGTGGTATCCCCATACTCGGGAGAAGTAGCGGAATATATTTTGGGGTGCAATTCCACATATAACCATGGCATGTGTGAGCAATATATCATTTAGTGACAACTTTTTGTAAAAAAAAAAAAAAAAAAAATTATTTTTTGTCATTATTCAATCCCTTGGGACAAAAAAAAAATATTCAATGGTCTCAACATGGCCCTCAGCAAATAGCTTGGGGTGTCTACTTTCCAAAATGGGGTCATTTGGGGGGGTTTTGTGCCATCTTGGCATTTTATGGCCTTCAAAACTGTGATAGGTAGTGATAGGTAGTGAGGAGTAAAATAAAAAATTTATGCCCTTAGAAATCCTGAAGGCGGTGCTTGGATTTCGGGGTCCCGTACGCGGCTAGGCTCCCAAAAAGTCCCACACATGTGGTATCCCTGTACTCAGGAGAAGCAGCAGAATGTATTTTGGAGTGTCATTTTACATATGCCCATTCAATCCCTGGGGACAAAAAATTATCAATGGTCTCAACATGGCTCTCAGCAAATAGCTTGGGGTGTCTACTTTCCAAAATGGGGTCATTTGGGGGGGGTTTGTACTGCCCTGCCATTTTAGCACCTCAAGAAATGGGATAGGCAGTCATAAATTAAAAGCTGTTTAAATTCCAGAAAATGTACTCTAGTTTGTAGACGCTATAACTTTTGCGCAAAACCAAAAAATATACGCTTATTGACATTTTTTTTACTAAAGACATGTGGCTGAATAAATTTTGCCCTCAATGTATGACTAAAATGTAGTTTATTCGATTTTTCTTATAACAAAAAGAAGAAAATATCTTTTTTTTTCAAAATTTTCGCTCTTTTTCCATTTATATCGCAAAAAATAAAAATCGCAGAGGCAATAAAATACCATCAAAAGAAGGCTCTATTTGTGGGAAGAAAAGGACGCAAATTTAGTTTGGGTGCAATATTGCATGACCGCGCAATAACCAGTTAAAGCAGCGCAGTGCGAAATTGGAAAAAGACATCTGATCCTTAAGGTGTTTATTGGTCCGGGGCTGAAGTGGTTAATACTCCATGAGTCTGTGTAGCTTGGTCTCTATTTGCTTTGTACACCTGGACTAGGGATGAGCTTCGAGTTTGAGTTGAATGTAAGTTTGACTCGAACATCGGCTGTTCGATCGTTGGACGAAAATCGAACATTATGGGCCGTTCGCCCCAAATTCGACCGGCGCGTCACGGCCCGTAATGCATTGGGTCATCGCAGTGCATTGCTGGCTGATGATTGGCCAAGCATGCACTATGACCCGCATGCTTTGGCCAATCACAGCGCCGTAAGCAAACAGAGCCATAATTGGCCAAAGGCAGGGTGCCTGTGGCCAATTATGGCTCAGGGGGTTAAGTACACACCCCACACTATATAAGGCCGCCTGCACGTTGGCCGTGTGTAGTGTGTTGGTGGCATTTGTGAAAGAGAGAAGGAGAGACTGTCATTTCATTTAGTTTCAGCAGGCAGACAATCCTTCCTGGTGTTCTGTTGCTAATATACTTCAGGCAGGCAGCAAGACAGTTAGATAGCTGCAGTGTATTGTGTGTGTATATACACCCCGACTTTGTGTGTGTATATATATATATATATATATATATATATATATATATACACTGTATACAGTTTAGCTTCCTTTCACTGCAGACCGTTCCTGGTTTATTGTTTCTAATATACTTCAGCCAGGCGACTCACTGAACTTGGTGCATTTAATGTATATATATATATATAGTCTAGCCAAGCCTATACCTGACTAGGCCTTTGCCTGAGTGCATGTTCAAAGACACTTTCAGCCAGGCAGGTGACTCACTGAGCTGCCAAGCCTATACCTTACTGTAGGCCATTCCTGGTGTACTGTTTTTAGTAAACTTCAGGCATTGTTTTGCTAATCTAATTGTACAGTATGTCCGGAAGGCCACCAAGAAGAGTCAGACGCTCACAGGTTACTAAATGAGGGCAAGCAGGCTTTGTGTATACAGCAAACAGTGCTGGTCGTGGACACGGTGCATCCTCAGCACGTGACCGTGGGGCACGTTTGTCCTTTTTTTCAGGAGCTGGCTGTGTTGAGCCACAACATGCAGAAGAGTTAGTAGAGTGGATGACCAAGCCGTCCTCATCCTCCTCATCCTCTCTCACCCAGGCTCAGGGTACTTTGTCTGCCAAAGCAGCTGTCAAAGCGGCCTCTTCCCTCGGTTTAATGGCATCAGTCACTCCTTCCCTAGCCCCACCATGCCCTGAAGAGTCTCCCGAACTGTTTGACCACAGTGTTGGGTACATGCTGCAGGAGGATGCGGAGCATCTTGAGGGCTGCGATGATGGTACCCAGCTTGAGGAAGGCAGTTACGTGAGCCCAGAGAGATGGGGTGCACAAGAAGGACAGCAAACTGGCAGTCATGTTCCCCCAGCTGCAGCATACTGCCAGGTTTGCTCCAGTGACGAGGAGGGAGGGAACGATGAGGTCACTGACTCTACATGGGTGCCTGATAGGAGAGAGGAGGAGTAGGAGGAGGCACATCTCCAATGAGGCAGGATGCTCTCCAGGGGCCAGCTTAAGGTCAGCCAACCGACTGCATCACATAGCAGAGCTCCACATGTGCAGGGCGCTGCTGTCTCTGCACGTTATTCCAAAAGTTCTTTTGGTGTGGGCCTTTTTTGAGACATGTGCAGCAGATCGCAGAGTTGCTATTTGCAACATATGTCTGAAGCGTATCTCGCATGGCCACCACATACTTGACCAGACATATGTCGACCTGCCATGCAGTCCATTGGCAAGCATACATAAAAGACCCACACCAAATAACAAAGCGGACCTCTCCTTGCTCCTCATCAGCTGGGATCTCCAACCCCACTATACCTTCATGTCAGAAACCATGAATCAGACCAAGACAGAAGTACAATTAAATCACACTTGTTTATTAAATAAAAATAAAAAGGTAAATAGAAAAAGCGTAGCATAGCCAGAGTCCAGTAACCAGATCGAGTAGTCAGCCAGGCCAGAGTTCAATAACCAGATCGGGTAATCAGCCAGGCCAGAAGTCAGGAATCCAAGTAGAGCAACAGCAAGCAGGATAAGGAGCCAGAAGGGATGTCAGCAAGCCAGTCTTTAAACAGAACCACAGGAGATGGTTTCTTCGGAGGAGGTGTGATCTCTGTGTGTGCTCTTCTATAGAGAGTTCTCCACACAGGACATTCACCTAGAACTCAGGTGAGGTGTGATCTCTGTGTTCTTCTATGGGGAGTTCTCCACATAGGACATTCATCTAGAACTCAGGCTGGAGTTTTTTCTTGGATTTTCTCCTGCTTATATATACCTATATATATACACCTGGAGTGAAATTGTTGGGCACTTATCTGGAGTCGGCTGCATTTGACCAATTGGATCTGAAGATCTTTTTATCCGTACGTGGGAAGTCAAGTAATGAGGATCCTGTACACCTTGAGTCTGAATCTGCGTTTTTGACCATCTGAGATTTCAGAGGTCCATCCTAGCTGGTAAGAGTTTATTCCTACTGGTGGAAGGAGTGGTCACATACAAGAGAAAAGCTGTCTCTCCATGTGGTGTCTTCTTTCTACATGCTCTCCTGCTGTCATACATGACCAATATTTGTGGACTTTTT
Organism: Lithobates pipiens; assembly: GCF_037356315.1. Classification (NCBI taxonomy): domain Eukaryota; kingdom Metazoa; phylum Chordata; class Amphibia; order Anura; family Ranidae; genus Lithobates; species Lithobates pipiens. The sequence goes on along the minus strand of NW_027507714.1, from coordinate 1,161,280 downwards.
ATTTGCGCTGCACCATTTGTATAATTTAATCTGGAAAAACAAAGACAAAAGGAAACCTACAAATTGAGAGGTGTCAAATAAGAGACCTTTAGTTACCTGTAGACATGTGCAATTAATAATGTTCCGAATTCGTCTTTTAACAAATTTCGACAAATTTGTTAATTCGGAAACATCCGAACTAATGAAAACCCATCTAACAAATTTTTACAAATAATCGAAAATTAGAATATTCGTAAATTCAAAAATAAAAATATTAAAAACTTGAAACTTCTAAAATTCGGAAATTAGAAAAGCTGAAACAATAACTAACTATTCAATTATAGGTATTGGAATTTCCTTACAAATTTGGCTGTCAGTGAACGTAACGAATACAAATTTATCCAAAGTTACGAATTATCCGAAATAACGGATGCCGTATCTAAACGAATGTAACATTAATAATATTAATAATAATAAATAACAAGAATAATAATAATAAAAACATTGTATTATTTATTATTAATTCGTTCAATTCCATTTGTTTAGATGCGGCATTCCTTATTTTGGATCATTTGTAACTTTGGATAAATTTTGTATTCGTTACGTTCACTAACAGACAAATTTGAAAGGAAATTCCAAAATCTATAATGTAATAGTTAGTTATTATTAGTTAGTTATTATTTCGAATTTTCAGATTGCGCTTTTTCGAATTTTCAGATTTTTCTTTCTTATTTTTGGATTTTCGAATTTACGAATTGCGATCAAAACGATGACCCAAAAAATGAAAGAACAAACAAAAAACAAATGAAAACAAACACATTTTTCGGCAGTGCATATGTCTAGTTACATAAAGTGAGGCTCTATTGCCAAAACGCATATAGAAAAAGAAGAGCAGGTAGATAGAACTACCTAAAGGTCCATCACTATTTAGGTGGATTCCTAGGTGGAATCCTAGACTCAGACCTGTGCTTTCAGTCACAAATCCAATTGTTATCAAAAGCTAGTAGACTTCACCTCCATAACATCTTTAGAATTCGCCCCTTTTTAACTAATGAAACCACCAAGCTTCTCATTCATTCCCTAGTTTACTCTCGCCTTGACTATTGATAGTCCCTTCACATAGGCCTACCTCCGTGTAGGCTATCCCCTCTTCAGTCTATCATGAATTTTGCTGCTAGACTCATATACCTTATCAACTCAATGTATGCCACCCCTCTATGCCAATCCCTACACTGACTCCTGATCACCTAGTAAGTTAAATTCAAAATACTAACGAGAAAATACAGAGCCATTTACAACTCTGCAGCTTCTCAGTCGGTCACCAGTTCTATAGAAGAGACGGACTGAACCTAAATGAGGAGGGTGCAGATGTGCTGGGAGTGAAGATGGCCAAAATGTTAGAGGGGTTTTTAAACTAGGAGACAGGGAGGGTCCAGAGGTAGAGATAGTCGGTGCGGAACATATTCCAGAGGGTAGTAATGGGGGCACTAGTGGTAGGTTGACTTAAGCACATAAACCCGAGGTAAGTATAATAACAAGTCCTATTTGTAATCTCGGAACACCCGATAGGAGGACAGTATGCAACCGGTCTAAACTACGTGGCATGTTCACCAATGCCAAGAGCCAAGATGGGTGAACTAGAGATACAGGGAGTCCCCGCGTTACGAACCTCCGACTTGCGAACAACTCCTACTTACGAACGGCAGGTGGCGCCGACAGGCACATTGGAAAACATCAGAAAACATTGAAAAACAGCAGAAAACATCAGAAAACGCCGCTCTGCACATGCGCGTCCAAATTACCAACAAAGCCGACTTAAGAACAAACAGGCAGTCCCTAACCTGTTCATAACTCGGGGACTAGGGATGGCGAAACGGTTCGCCCGGCGGTTGTTTCGCTGCGAATTTCGGCTGTTCGCAGTCCGCCCGGTGGACTTACGTGTTTACTGTGTAAAAGAACTTTGACCTATGATGACACATCCATCATGGGGTATAGGACAGCCAATTGAGACATTACAGCACATGGACACTTGGACATTCCCCCTAACTTATAAATAGACCCGATCCGGCGGCCATTTTACATTCTTTCTTCTGTCACTATAGGGAGAGGTTGCTGTGTGGAGCAGGGAGAGACTGCAGTGACCCAAATCGCTAGCTATTAGGTCCACAAAAGTTCTTTTAAGGACTGGTATGGTATAGATGTTAGGTGTAGTTCAGGATATAGGTTTGAGGCACTGCTATTCAAGTCATTGTTGCTGCAGCCTGTCTTTTGTCAGTGTAGAGAGAGGGACAGGACGCTGTGTGCAGCAGGGACACTCAGTTTAATCATTAGGTGTTACTATTAGGTCCACAAAAGTCCTTTTCAGGACAGGTATGGTAAAGTAGTACAGGATATAGTTTTGAGTGCTATTCAAGTTAATATGTGATAACATAATTGAATCCCCAAGGCGGAGACAATGCACTATTTGTAGTGCTCTATCTGGCAGGCCCAGACTGTACAGTCAGGATCTTTCCCAATCCTGGACTGGCTCTGTGATGTCGGCTGACAGCGGTCCTTAGCCCGCTGATGGCTGAGACTGGGTCACAGGAGTTCAGGACGAACTGCACTCTTGTGATCCATAGGGGAAGTACAGCCAAAATAACTATGGCTATACTTCTCCTTTCATTTAAGACAGTGAATTCATTATGATCGGACTGCCAACACAATACAATAGACAAAATGCACATAATGCCCTGTGCACACGGTTGGACTTTCCGACGGAAAATGTGCGATCGGATCTCGTTGTCGGAAAATCCTATCGTGTGTGGGCTCCATCTGAATTTTTCCACCGGAAATTCAGACACACAAATTTTGAGAGCTGGATCTAAAATTTTCCGACAACAAAATCCGATCGTTTAAATTCCAATCGCGTGTAGACAATTCCGACGGAAAAAGTGCCACGTGTGCTCAGAATAAATTACGAGACAAAAGCAATTGGCTCCTGCCCTCTTTATAGTCCCGTCGTATATGATATACGTCACCTTGTTCTGAACGATCGGATTTTCCGACAACTTTGTGTTGACCGTGTGTATGCAAGACAAGTTTGGGCCAAAATCCATTGGATTTTTGTCGTCGGAATGTCTGACCGTGTGTTCAGGGCATAACTCTTTTTACAATGAAGCACATCCCAGTGAACAATATATGCATTGCGATGAGCTATGGTTATTTGCCCTCTACTGTACAATGCATTGGGTTGCCATTCACAAAGAAAGGCACCTCACACATAGAGCCGTGCGTTGTGATATTGCATGATTAAATTTTTTTTTTTCGTTGTCACCTCCTGAGAAATATCCCATCACTTTCTGTTCCTGTGGCACTCGACCTATCTTGGTATAAAGCAAAAAAAAAAAAAAAACATTAAAGTGGACATTTCTAATGTCATTCATATAATGGTGTCATTCAAGGTCTGCATCAGTACATTTTTGATAAGTCCATATATACAGAAAAAGTCCCATTAAAAAACAAAACAAAAAAAATAGTAATAATAATAATATAGTTCCCTAACAATATTTTATTCCTATTATTATTATTATATTGGATGAAATTATTGATGGGAAAATATATCATATTTATTTATATTATTTTATTTTACTTTCTTTTTTACATGTACTATTTATTTTCCTATCTCATACTAGGATGTGGTAATTTATTGTTTGTAGTTTATTTTACAAAGTTGTTGCATTGATAGTTGTCCTAATACATACACTATTGTCCTGTTTGCATTAGTAAGAAAAAAGTTTATGAAAACAAATGACAATTTCCAATCATTAGGGACAGTCTTTTACAGGGCTCGAGTCCTGCGGGAACGCATGGGAACGGCGTTCCCGTACTATTCCCACAGCGGGAACGCCGTTCCCATTAGCTGCCTGAGGGCTGAGGCTATGCAGCGCGTAGTTCGCCGCCGCTCCTCAGCCGCCGAGTGACTGGTTGCTAGGCAGGGGCCGCTCCGCATCTAGCAACTGGTCACATGACTTCGGCCGTGCATGTGGGCACGCACTGGCGCGAGTCAGTGGGCAGGCTGACACACGCTGCGCGCCTGCTTGGATCCGGAGTTCCAGACTGTCCCCCCCCTCCTCCCCTCTACCCAGTGCCAGTCAGTCCTGACCTCCTGGGGCCACACGCTGCACTTTTCCAGTTTACTTCTCCTTCTCTACCAGGTTAGTCACTAGTGTGTAAGTTGCACTCTGCAATACCCTGCCAATACTCATCAATACTCTGCAATACCCTGCCAATACTCATCAATACTCTGCAATACCCTGCCAATACTCTGCAATACCCTATCAGTATCAATACTCTGCAATACTCTGCGAATACTCTGAAATACCCTATCAATACTCTGCAATACCCTATCAATACTCCGCAATACCCTGCCAATACTCTGCAATACCCTGCAATACCCTATCAGTATCAATACTCTGCAATACTCTGCGAATACTCTGCAATACCCTATCAATACTCTGCAATACCCTGCCAATACTCTGCAATACCCTATCAATACTCTGCAATACCCTATCAATACTCTGCAATACCCTGCCAATACTCATCAATACTCTGCAATACCCTATCAGTATGCAATACTCTGCGAATACTCTGCAATACCCTATCAATACTCTGCAATACCCTAGCAATACTCTGCAATACCCTGCCAATACTCTGCAATACCCTGCAATACCCTATCAGTATCAATACTCTGCAATACTCTGCGAATACTCTGCAATACCCTATCAATACTCTGCAATACCCTGCCAATACTCTGCAATACCCTATCAATACTCTGCAATACCCTATCAATACTCTGCAATACCCTGCCAATACTCTGCAATACCCTATCAATACTCTGCAATACCCTGCCAATACTCTGCAATACCCTGCCAATACTCATCAATACTCTGCAATACCCTGCCAATACTCATCAATACTCTGCAATACCCTATCAGTATCAATACTCTGCAATACTCTGCAAATACTCTGCAATACCCTATCAATACTCTGCAATACCCTGCCAATACTCTGCACTACCCTATCAATACTCTGCAATACCCCGCCAATGCTCTGCAATACATACCCTGCCAATACTCTGCAATACCCTGCCAATACTCTGCAATACATACCCTATCAATACTCTGCAATACCCTGCCAATACTCTGCAATACATACCCTATCAATACTCTGCAATACCCCGCCAATGCTCTGCAATACATACCCTGCCAATACTCTGCAATACCCTGCCAATACTTTGCAATACATACCCTATCAATACTCTGCAATACCCTGCCAATACTCTGCATTACATACCCTATCAATACTCTGCAATACTCTGCAATAAATACCCTATCAATACTCTGCAATACCCTGCCAATACTCTGCAATACATACCCTGCCAATACTCTGCAATACCCTGCCAATACTCTGCAATACCCTGCCAATACTCTGCAATACCCTATCAATACTCTACAATACATACCCTATAAATACTCTGCAATACATACCCTGCCAATACTCTGCAATACCCTATCAATACTCTGCAATACCCTGCCAATACATACCCTGCCAATACTCTACAATACTCTGCCAATACTCTACAATACATACCCTGCCAATACTCTGCAATAACCTGCCAATACTCTGCAATAACCTGCCAATACTCTGCAATACTGTGCCAATACTCTGCAATACTCTGCCAATACTCTACAATACCCTATCAATACTCTGCAATACCCTGCCAATACATACCCTGCCAATACTCTGCAATACCCTGCCAATACTCTGCAATACCCTGCCAATAGTCTGCAATACCCTGCCAATACTCTGCAATACCCTATCAATACTCTACAATACATACCCTATCAATACTCTGCAATACCCTGCCAATACTCTGCAATACATACCCTGCCAATACTCTGCAATACCCTATCAATACTCTGCAATACCCTGCCAATACTCTGCAATACCCTGCCAATACATACCCTGCCGATGCTCTGCAATACTCTGCCAATACTCTTCAATACATACCCTGCCAATACTCTTCAATACTCTGCCAATACTTATTCCTGTTTGTGGGATATTTTCTAATGGGCTGGAACAGGGTGTATTTGTGGTAGAAATTCCCTGCGAGGGAAAGATCATCACCCATTGTGTTGATTGTTTTGTTTGACACGTTATTTTGTTTTTGTAAACTGGCACTTTACAATAAGGCTAGGTTCACACTATTGCGATGCGGGAACGCCGCGAATCCGCGGCGTTTTCCCGCATCGCTCACCTCCCGCCGGCAGTTCACACTGCCCTATGCGGACGGCTGGGGGTGTCAATGTTATGTTAATGACACCCCCAGATCCGTCGGCATATCGCAGTGCGATCTGCCGACTCGCACAGGAATCGGATCGCATGGTGTGAACCCCCATGCGATCCGATTCCGTTGCGGACCCAAAAAAGGGTCCTGTGCGAGTTTGCTGCGGGACAGCTGCGAGTTCAGCCATACTATCTGTATGGCTGAACTCGCAGTGCTACGGAGATCGGATGTGATTTGCTGTGCGAATCACATCCGGTTCTCCCCCCGCAGCGGTGTGAACCCAGCCTAAATGTTGTACTGTATTTTCTGTGAAGTATATATGCATATGAGCGTACCTTTTTTTTTTTTTTTGGTGGGGGAATGGATCTTGGGTGGGAGTTCCCACACTTTTTTTCCCAGGACTTGACCCCTGGTCTTTTAATTTATTAAAACTTTCCCTTGAGCGCAGCCCTGCAAAGCATCAACATGTTGTACTCTTAAAGTAAAGTCCTTAGTGAGATCAATTCATTTGGGAAAGAAGAAAAGCAAAACGAATCCACTTGTTAAAATTCACCAAGTGATTAATTCGAGGTCTGTGCATTAGAGATTACAATTTACACCAAGAGAATATTTCAATGAAGAGATCTCTAAAAAAAACAATGAAGCTGATAGATGTTTAACCGTTTGCCTGGGTTTGAGTAATCATATTGTTGTGAATATTAAATAGTAGGGATGAGCTGAACACCCCCCGGTTCGGTTCGCACCAGAACTTTCGAACGGACCCCACGTTCGTTACGAACGTTAGAACCCCATTGAAGTCTATGGGACTCGAACGTTCGAAATGGAAAGTGCTAATTTTAATGGCTAATATGCAAGATAGTGTCCTAAAAAGGGTTTGGGGACCTGGCTCCTGCCCCAGGGGACATGGGTCAATGCCTAAAATGTTTTTAAAAATGGCCGTTTTTGCGGGAGCACTGATTTTAATGACGATTAAAGTGAAAAAAAAAAAGTGAAATATTCCTATAAATATGGTGCCTGGGGGGTGTCTGTAGTATGCCTGTGAAGTGCCACGTGTTTCCCGTGTTTAGAACAGTCCCTGCACAAAATGACATTAAACGGAAATAACACCATTTAAAACTGCTTGCGGTTTTAATCTTATATCTGGTTCCTGCAATATGGTTGAAAATCATTCAGAAAAATGGCATGGGTAAGCCCTCCCTGCCCATTACCAGCCTATTTGGGTCTTGTACGCATATTAAGGGGAACCCCGTACCCATATTAAAAAAAGGAAATGCGTGTGGCCCCCAGGCCCTATATACTCAGAACAGCAGTATACAGGCGGTGCAAACAAGACAGGGACTGTGTAGGTTTGTTGTGTTAAGTTGAATTTGTTTGTAATTTTCAACTTGTACATTTTTAAAGTGTAGCTCCAGTCAAAAAAACTATTTTTAAGCTTTTTGGAAAACATAGGGAAGGGTTATCACCCCTGTATAATTTGTTTTGTCGTCCATCTTTTTTCATCTCACTTGCTGTTGTCTCCTTCTGTTTGCAAGTAGGAGATGTTTGTAAATTGGATGTTTGAAAGTAGGGGCCTGCCCTATATGCTCTGCAGAAATGGCGGAACAAGGTGTTGGTTTTGCCACAACATTGTAAGCCCTCAAAGTTACTCTTGGTGGGCGCTGGAGCGCTCTGCTGTGAACGATTATATCAAGAATTGTAATTACATGCCATTGTTGAACAGTGGTAGAAAAATTGACCTTTGGTGGTTGTGGTGCTGGTGCCACAACACTATAAGTCCTCACAATTACTCTGGGTGGGCACAGGAGCGGGCCTTCCTGTGAAATATTATATCAAGAATTGTAATTACATGTCCCTGTTAAACAGGGGCAGAAAAATTGGGCCGCTGGCACTGGTGTTACGACACTGCAACCTCTCCCATATACTCTAGTTTTATTGCAGGAATTAGCCCTGCTGCAAAGCATTGCATCAAAAATTGTACTTAAACGCCCCTGTTAAACAGGGGCAGAAAAATTGGGCCTTAGGCACTGGTGCTGGTGCCACCACACTCCAACCTCTGCCATATACTCTAGTTTTATTGCAGGAATTAGCCCTGCTGCAAAGCATTGCATCAAAAATTGTACTTAAACGCCCCTGTTAAACAGGGGCAGAAAAATTGGGCCTTAGGCACTGGTGCTGGTGCCACCACACTCCAACCTCTGCCATATACTCTAGTTTTATTGCAGGAATTAGCCCTGCTGCAAAGCATTGCATCAAAAATTGTAATTAAACGCCCCTGTTAAACAGGGGCAGAAAAATTGGGCCTTAGGCACTGGTGCTGGTGCCACCACACTCCAACCTCTGCCATATACTCTAGTTTTATTGCAGGAATTAGCCCTGCTGCAAAGCATTGCATCAAAAATTGTAATTAAACGCCCCTGTTAAACAGAGGCAGAAAAATTGGGCTGCTGGCATCACCCAGAACCAAAAATGTTCTTCCAACATATCAGCGGAGGAGGAAGAGAATAGACAATCAACATAACAGGACAGTCACTCAGCATCAGCATAGGCAGTCTTGAAGGGATGTGGTATTTCAAAAAAAATTCGTCGGTTACATCAGCTTCAGGTGCTTGGTAGCTGTGGGTGATCCAAGACTGATTCATCTTGATGAAGGTCAGTCGATCAACTGATTCGGTGGACAGGCGCACCCTGTGATCGGTAACAAAGCCACCAGCAGCACTGAAGGTGCGTTCCGAAAGAACGCTGGATGCAGGACAGGCCAGTAGCTCAATTGCATACTGTGCAAGCTCTGGCCAGTGATCCATCCTCAAGACCCAGTAAGCCAGAGGATTTTCGGTGGGAAAGGTGTCCAAGTCTGACCTTGCCCCTAGGTATTCCTGCACCATGTAAATTAGACGCTGGCGATGGGTGCTGGAACCAATCATACCTTGGGGCTGCGGACTAAAAAATTGTCTGAAAGCATCAGTCAGACGGCCACCTTCTCCACCGCTCCTTCTGACTGATGCCTCAGCAACACGTTGTCCAGGACCAGGAGTTTGTGACCTCCCAGTCTCTGGGAACGCGTTGCACAGAGCTTTCTGCAAGGCCTCCCGGAGATGTCTCATCCTCTGCTCCCTCTGCTATGGCAAGATAAGGTCGGCAACCTTACCCTTGTACCGTGGATCAAGGAGAGTGGCCAGCCAGTAATGGTCCCTCTCCTTGATCCGAAGAATACGAGGATCCTTCCGCAGGCTTTGCAGGATCAGGGAGGCCATGCAGCGTAGGTTAGCTGAGGCATTCGGTCCGGAGTCCTCTGGGTCACTAAGGACAACATGATCCGCAGCTACCTCCTCCCAGCCACGTACAAGTCCACGTGTTTCTTGGGACTGTAAATCATCCCTATAAGACTGCTGCTGCTGATGCTGATGCTGAGTGCCAGCCTCCACCTCCATGCTGACACAATCATCCTCCTCCTCCTCTTCCTCCTCCTCACCCTCTTCCTGTGTGATGGGTGGCACAGCAGGTACACTGTCTGGATAAAGGGGGCCTTGAGAGGCAAGGAAGTCCTCCTCTTCCTGCCTCTGTTCTGCCTCAAGTGCCCTGTCCATTATTCCACGCAGCGTATGCTCCAAGAGGTGGACAAGAGGTACAGTGTCACTGATGCATGCACTGTCACTGCTCACCATCCTTGTGGCCTCCTCAAACGGTGACAGGACAGTGCATGCATCCCTGATCATGCCCCACTGGCGTGGTGAGAAAAAACCAAGCTCCCCTGACCCTGTCCTGGTGCCGTAGTCGCACAGGTACTCATTGATGGCCCTCTGCTGCGTGTGCAGCCGCTGCAGCATGGCCAATGTTGAGTTCCATCTGGTGGGCATGTCACATATAAGGCGGTTCTTGGGCAGGTTCAACTCCTTTTGGAGCTCAGCCAGCCGAGCACAGGCATTAAATGATCGGCGGAAATGCACACAGACTTTCCTGGCCTGCTTCAGGACATCATGTAAGCCGGGGTACCTTCCCAAGAACCGCTGCACCACCAGGTTAAGGACGTGAGCTACACAGGGCACATGGGTCAGTTGTCCCTGTCGGAGGGCGGAGAGGAGGTTGGTGCCATTGTCGCAAACCACCATTCCTGGCTTAAGCTGGCGTGGCGTCAACCACCTCTCGGCCTGCCCCTGCAGAGCTGACAAAACATCCGCCCCAGTGTGGCTCCTGTCCCCCAAACAAACCAGCGCAAGCACGGCATGGCATCGTTTTGCCTGCGTACTTGCGTAGCCCCTGGAACGCCTACGGAGCACCGCTGGTTCTGAGGACAGAGCACTGGAAGAGGCCATGGAGGAAGAAGAAGAGGAGGGGGTGGAGGAGAGAGGTGTGTCACAACCAATAGTAGCATTTTGGAGGCGTGGTGGCGGAACAACCTCCAACACTACTGCACCTTGCCCTGCATCCTTCCCAGCAGCCAGAAGAGTGACCCAATGGGCCGTGAAAGACAGGTAACGTCCCTGTCCATGCCTGCTGGACCATGAGTCAGCGGTAATATGCACCTTACCACTGACCGCCCTGTCCAGCGAGGCAAGGACATTGCCTTCCACATGCCGGTAGAGAGCCGGAATCGCCTTCCGTGAGAAAAAGTAGCGTTTGGGGACCTGCCACTGAGGAACCGCACATTGTACAAACTCACGGAAGGGGGCCGAGTCTACCAACTGAAAAGGCAGCAGTTGAAGTGCTAGCAATTTAGCCAAGCTAGCATTCAACCGCTGGGCATGTGGATGGCTGGGAGTAAACTTCTTCCGCCGGTCCAGCAGCTGGGGCAGGGACATTTGCCTGCTATAATCGGATGTGGATGTACCACTAGCAGAGTTCCCAGAAGCACTTGGCTGTGACACACCTAATTCTACACCTTCATTCCTCTCAGAGCAGGTTTCAGAGAGGACTGAAGGTCTAGTGGGGTTGGAGATGCCAGCTGATGAGGAGCAAGGAGAGGTCCGCTTTGTTCTTTGGTGTGGGTCTTTGAGGTACGCTTGCCAACGAGCTGCATGGCAGGTCAACATATGTCTGGTCAAGCATGTGGTGCCCAAGCGGCTGATGTTTTGGCCACGTGAGATACGCTTGAGACATATGTTGCAAATAGCAGCGGTGCGATCTGATGCACTCGTCTCAAAAAAGGCCCACACCAAAGAACTTTTAGAATAACGTGCAGAGGAAGCGCTCTGCACAGGCGGAGCTCTGCGGTGTGATTCAGTCGGTGTGCTGCCCCTAAGCTGGCCCCGGAGGGCATCCTGCCTCGTTGGACATGTGCCTCCTCCTCCTCCTCCTCCTCCTCCCTCCTTCCAGGCACCCACGTGGAGTCAGTGCCCTCATCATCCCCTCCCTCTTCATCGCTGTAGCAAACCTGGCAGTATGCTGCAGCTTGTGGAACATGACTACCAGATTGCTGTCCTTCTTGAGCATCCCCTCTCTCTGCGCTCACGCTACTGCCTTCCTCTAGCTGAGTGTCATCATCAGAGCCCACCAAACACCGGGCATCCTCCTGGAGCATGTACCCAACACTGTGCTCAAAGAGTTCAGGAGACTCCTCAGGAGGACGTGGTGGGTCTAGGGAAGGAGTCACTGATGATGACATTGAGAGGAGGGAAGACGATGTGTTGGCAGCTGCTTTGCTACTACCCTGAGACTGGGTGAGAGAGGATGAGGAGGATGAAGAGGGCTTGGTCATCCACTCTACCAAGTCGTTGGCATGTTGCGGTTCAACATGTCCAGCTGCAGAAAAGAAGGACAAGCATGTCCCATGGCCACGTGCTGATGACAATGCACCGCGTCCACGACCAGCACTGTTGTCTCTAGACACAGAGCCTGCTTGCCCTCTTTTATCGGCTCGCGCCTGTCTGCCTCTCCTTGCTGGCCTTCCAGACATGGTAATGGCCTGAAGGGAGTTGGGTAAAACAGTAGTTGGGTAGTTTATATTGTGCTGGAGGCACACAACACCCACTAACTCCTGCAGATGCCTTTTTTTATAGAACAGCAGAGATAAAGGGGTATATACAGATGTATACTGTGCTGTGCTGGAAGCACACACAACTTCCAATAACTCCTGCAGATGGCAATTGGGCCCAAATAGAGAACAGCTATGTAGGTGGATTATAGCGGTATTTACTGGGTACAGAGCACGCAGACAGCACGCACTATCTCCTGACACTACTGACTGCAAGCTCTATTATTAAAGATGGACCACTAGCTATATAGGTGAGGTGAATATCACGGTGTATACTGCGGTCAGGGCACGCAGACAATAACCAGAAAACAGCAGAGTTAAATGGGTATATACAGATGTATACTGTGCTGTGCTGGAAGCACACACAACTTCCAATAACTCCTGCAGATGACAATTGGGCCCAAATAGAGAACAGCTATGTAGGTGGATTATAGCGGTATGTACTGGGTACAGAGCACGCAGACAGCATGCACTATCTCCTGACACTACTGACTGCAAGCTCTATTATTAAAGATGGACCACTAGCTATATAGGTGAGGTGAATATCACGGTGTATACTGCGGTCAGGGCACGCAGACAATAACCAGAAAACAGCAGAGTTAAAGGGGTATATACAGATGTATACTGTGCTGTGCTGGAAGCACACACAACTTCCAATAACTCCTGCAGATGGCAATTGGGCTCAAATAGAGAACAGCTATGTAGGTGGATTATAGCGGTATGTACTGGGTACAGAGCATGCAGACAGCACTAACACTACTGACTGCAAGCTCTATTATTAAAGCTAGATCACTAGCTATATAGGTGAGGTGAATATAGTGGTGTATACTGCGGTCAGGGCACAGACAATAACCACTACACAAGAGCAAGATAGGAAATCAGCCAAAAACGATTGGTGTGTAACTGTGTTGAAGGTACACAGAACACCCACTGCTTCAGATGCCAACACACTACACGAGGCCGCCTCAAAGGCGGCCTTATATAGTGTGGGGCGTGCACTACATAGCCTGAGCTATGATTGGCCACAGGCAGGATGCCTGTGGCCAATCATGGCTCTCCTCGCTGCTGGCACTGCGATTGGCCAAGCATGCGGGGTCACAGTGCATGCTTGGCCAATCACGAGCCAGCAATGCACTGCGCCACCGCAGTGCATTGTGGTCCGCGCGCGCCACACGAATTTTGACGCGAACGGACCAAGAGTTCGGATTTCGCCGAACACCCGAACAGCCAATGTTCGAGTCGAACGTACGTTCGACTCGAACACGAAGCTCATCCCTATTAAATAGGTACAATAAAAGTCTAGGGTCAATTAATGAAAAAGAAAATCCCATTGACCAAACAGGCGCTAAGGTCAAATTAAACTTAAAGTTTAAAGCAATTGGATAGCAATGTTTGCAATCTGTTTGACTAGCCCACACAGACAGACCCACCCAGACCAAGACGTAATATGAATACACGGTGTCATCCTTTCATTTATTTCAGGGGTCTCCAAACTTTCTAAACAAAGGGCCAGTTGTTATCCCTCAGACCAGTGGGAGTGGAAAATGTCCTGGCGTAGCAATGCCCCATCATTGGTTTCAGTGGGAGGAATAGTGCCCCATCATTGGTGTCAGTGGGAGGAATAGTGCCCCATCATTGGTGTCAGTGGGAGGAATAGTGCCCCATTTTTGGTGTAAGTGAGAGGAATAGTGTCACATCATTGGTGTCTGTGGGAGGAATAGTGCCCAATCATTGGTGTCAGTGGGAGACGTAGCACCCCATCATTGGTATCAGAGGGAGGAATATTGTCCCATAATTGATGTCAGTGGGAAGAATAGTGTCCCATAATTGATGTCAGTGGGAGGAATAGTGCCCCATCATTGGTGTTAGTGGGAGGAATAGTGTCCCATCCTTGATGTTGGTGGGAGGAATTATGCCCCATTTCGAGACCCCCAAGCGCTGGATAAATGCAAGGCCCGCCGTTTGGAGACCGCTAATTTATTTGATTAATTTCTAAAAATGATTTTTTTTGTTTGAAATGAAGAGGAAACCTCAGCATTTCATAGCTCGAAGCTCCAAAACACTGGAGGAGGAAAAAATCTATCATTCTCTATGGAGATGGTTCATATATCCACTCCAATTCACTTGAAGCCAAACACCTGAAGATCAAAAAAGTTCTGGGGCTTTTTAGGTTAAGATGTTTTATGTGGTCAGATGGTGGACAATTCAAGCAATTTGGACTCTTTTATCATTTGGTCTGGTGTGCCTGAACCCTCCATTGGGAACCCAGCAACCAGGGGAGCTGCTTCCACCTTATGTAATCTGCAGGATTGAGCTGTCCAGGCCATTGATTACCCTTACTGAACAGTACATTGTTTTTTGTATTAACTTCTTCTTTCTCTTCTTCTCAGTATTTACTTTTTTATTATTCTTTGTGTGTAAACCCAGATTAATTTCCTATATTCGGATTTCTTATTCTTTCCTATCTCAGTATTTATTTTTTATTATTTGTATGTAAACCCGTAATAATTTCCAATATTTGGATTTCTTATTCTTTCCCTTATTCTCAGTATTTTTTTTTATTATTATTTGTATGTAAACCCGGATTCATTTCCTATATTCTGATTTTTTCTTCTTTCATTTCTCAGTATTTTTTTTTATTATTTTTATTTGTATGTAAACCTGGATTCATTTCCTATATTCAGATTTCTTCTTATTTCCCTTATTATAAGTATTTCTTTTTATTATTATTTGTATGTAAACCCAGATTAATTTCCTATATTCAGATTTTTTCTTCTTTCCTTCCTCAGTATTTTTTATTTTTTTTATGTAAACCCAGATTAATTTCCTATATTTGGATTTCTTCTTCTTTTTCTTCTTTCCTTTCTCAGTATTTTTATTTTTTTTTGTATGTAAACCCAGATTAATTTTCTATATTTGGATTTCATCTTCTTTCCCTTCTTCTCAGTATTTTTTTTTATTATTATTTGCATGTAAACCCGGATTCATTTCCTATATTCAGTTTTTTTTATTCTTTCCTTTCTCTGTATCTTTTTTTTCTTTTTTTTTTTTTGTATGTAAACCTAGATTAATTTCCTATATTGGGATTTCTTCTTCTTTCCTTTCTTCTCAGTATTTTTTTTTTTATTATTATTTGTATGTAAACCCAGATGCATTTCCTATATTCAGATTTCTTCTTTTTTCCCTTCTCAGTATTTTTTTATTATTATATGTATGTAAACCCACATTCATTTCCTATATTTGGATTTTTTTCTTCTTTCCGTTGTCCATATTTATTTATTTTTTATTATTTGTATGTAAACCCGGATTCATTTCCTATATTTGGATTATCTTCTTTCCCTTCTTCTCATATTTTTTTTTTTTTTATTATTATTTGTATGTAAACCCAGATTCATTTCCTATATTCAGATTTCTTCTTCTTTCCCTTCTTCTCAGTATTTTTTTTTTTTATTGTTTGCATGGAAACCCGGATTCATTTCCTATATTCTGATTTCTTCTTTCCCTTCTTCTCAGTATTTATTTTCTAATTGAATGTACAATATATATTGGGGGATTGCGCCTCCTGCTCGCTACTTCCCCTAACCAATATAAATTATTTTAAATGAACTATTGCCTAAACTTACTAAGTTATCACTGTGCCACCTTAATATCATAAAAACTCCCCAAAATGTATACAAAAAAATATATTGATAACAACATATATATTTGCAAAAATATTGTCCTTTATATGCAATGGTTATTTCAACAACTCCAACTGCGTCATCTTAATCCCCATTCATCTTCTAATGAAAGATCCGCATGTGCCACCATCACCCAGCAAAATAGCCACTCACCAGATATCACCAACCAGTAAGCCTTCGGTTCATTCAACGGATAACCAATCCTCAATGCACTTCTCCCGTTAGCAATTCCTCAATATCCGTATATTCATACAAAATTAAATAGAACCAATATAGTGTAAAACCATTTAATCTTTAATAGAAAATCAATAAAAACATATTGCACTCACGGGCTTCCCCGTGACGTATGGGTGATCCCGCACCCCTCTGATGTAACACAGGCAGGTTTCCGTTACATCAGAGGGGGCAGGGCCACCCATACATCACGGGGAAGCCCGTGTTTCCCCTTGCGTCAGAGGGGGCGGGGTCAGGTGACGGGTGGCCCCGCCCTCCGCATATAACAAACGTCAGGCCGCCGGAATCCCCGCAGTGTCTCCTCAGTGGAGACAGAAGATGGATGGATTCACTGCGCTGATCCAGATGAGCCATCGCTGGACCCCGGAGAGATGATCGTCCATCGCTGGATAGCAAGAGTGGATTACCACCACTGGAATCTTTTTTTTATTTTTAATAAAGGAATTTTTCAAAAGTGTGTTAGTCTTATTTAACTATTTTTTACACTTTCTTTGTGAAATGGTAGGGGTACTTTTGTACCCCCTTACCATTTCAAACAGAGGGGGGCTGGGATCTGGGGGTCCCCTTATTAAAGGGGGCTTCCAGATTCTGATAAGCCCCCCGCCCGCAGACCCCCACAACCACCGGCCAGGGTTGTGGGGATGAGGCCCTTCTCCGCATCAACATGGGGACAAGGAGCTTTGAGGGGTCACAGACCCCCAAAGCATCCTCCCAATGTTGAGGGCATGTGGCCTGGTGTGGTTCAGGAGGAAGGGGGGCGCTCTCTCGTCCCCCCCTCTTTTCCTGCGGCCTGCCAGGTTGCGCGCTCAGATAAAGGGTCTGGTATGAATTTTTAGGGGGGCCCCCACGTCAATATTTTTTTAAATTTGGCGCGGGGTTCCCCTTAATATCCATACCAGACCTGAAGGGTCTGGTATGGATATTTAGGGGGAACCCCACGTCAATTTTTTTTAAATTTGACGCAGGGTTCCCCTTAATATCCATACCAGACCTGAAGGGCCTGGTAATTGAATTTGGGGGACCCCCACGCTTTTTTTTTAATTTATTTATTTATTTATTTTATCAATGACTTTCAATGAGTGTTCTCTGTATTACGGAGCCAACAATTCATAATAGCTGCGAGTGATTTTAAAGGACTTTTTTTCCTGCATAAATGACACTTTGTGCAGGGACAGTTCTAAGCATGGGAAACATGCGACCCTTCAGAGGCATACTATTGACACCCCCCCCTTACGAAATATAAAGGATTATTACACTTTTATTGTTTCACTTTAATCATTATTAAAATCACTGCTCCCGAAAAAACGGCCATTTTTAAAACTTTTTTTGCATTAATACATGTCCCCTGGGGAAGGACCCGGGTCCCCAAACACTTTTTAGGACAGTAACTTGCAGAATCTTTTCTCTCTGTCAAATCTTTTTTCTCTGTCGAATATTTTCTCTATATAATCTTGGACTAATAGAGGTAAGGTTAAGCACATTCGACCACAGGTTCTATAGACAGATTGTTATCGTCAGAGTCATGTCGAATCTCCTATTCTATATCGAACTGTTGTAACAACGAAAACGAAAATAAAGCATTTATTTATGTCGGATCTTTCGTTTTTCGGATTCTGTGCTTTCGTTATCGTTTGTCAAAAGGAAAACGAAAATAGCTGAAATTCGGACGAAAACGAATGCACATGTCTAGTACCAATTGAGCATCATTTAAACACAACGGCCTACCTGAGTATTGCTGCTGACCATGTCCATCCCTTTATGACTACAGTGTCTCCATCTTCTGATGGTTCCTTCCAGCAGGATAATGCCCCATGTCACAATGCTCCACTCATCTCACCACTGGACAATGAGGTCCCTGTACTCCAATGTCCTCCACACTCACCACATCTCATCCAATAGAGAACCTTTGGGATGTGGTGGAACCCGAAGATTCTCATCATGGATGTGCAGCTGACAAATCTGCAGCAACTGTGTGATGCCATCATGTCTCTATGGAGCAAAATCTCTGAGGAATATTTCCAACACCTTGTTGAATCTATGCCAGGAAGAATGAATGCAGTTCTGAAGGCAAAAGGGGGTCCAGGAGGTGATCATCCTGTGGCACAACTGAGGGGTTATGGAATCCCAGGTTGCATTGATAGCGGCCTTCAGCTTGTCTGCATTGTTAGGTTTGGTGTCTCTCATCTTCCTCTTGACAAAACACCGCAGATTTTCGATGGGGTTTAGGTCAGTTGAGTTTGCTGGCCAGTCAAGCACAGTGATTCCATGATTATTAAACCAGGAATTGGCACTTTTGGCAGTGTGGGCAGGTGCCAAGTCCTGCTGGAAAATAAAATCACCATAAAGCTGGTCAGCAGAGGGAAGCATGAAGTGCTCTAGAATTTCCCATGAGGCATTGTAAAACTCTGATATTCACAGACATGACTAGGCATGATGGAAATTGTAGTTCCTGAACATCTGGAGGGCCGTAGTTTGGAGACCCCTGAGGTTTGAGCTGACTTTGAACTTGAAAAAAAAACACACAGTGGACCAGCACCAGCAGATGACATGGCTCCCCAAATCATCAAAGACTGTGCTTCTGGACCTTGCTTTGTGCACTGGTGTGCAGTCATGTTGGAACAGGAAGGGGCCATCCCCAAACTGTTCCCACAAAGATGGGAGCATGAAATTGTCCAAAATGTCTTGGTATGCTGATGCCTTACGATTTCCCTTCACTGTAACTAAGGAACCAATCCCTGAAACACATCACCAATCCATAATCCCCCCTCCACCAAATGATTTGGACCAGTGCACAAAGCAAAATCCATGAAGACATTGGTGAGTGAGTTTGGGGTGGAGAAACTTTACTGACCTGCACAGAGTCCTGATCTCAATCTTACTGAACACCTTTGGGATGAACTAGAGCAGAGACTGCAAGCCAGGCCTTCTCATCTACATCAGTGCCTGACCTCACAAATGCGCTTCTGGAAGAATGGTCAAACATTCCCATAGACACACTCCTAAACCTTGTGGACATCCCAAAAGAGTTGAAGCTGTTACAGCTGCAAAGGGTGGGCCAACTCAATACTGAACCCTACGGACTAAGACTGGGATACCATTAAAGTTCATGTGTGTGTGTAAAGGCAGGTGTCCCAATACTTTTGGTAATATAGTGTATATATGTATATAAATGTGTATCTATTTATACGTGTACTGTTTAACATGTTATGTTTAAATATAAACATACTATTTTAAAAATATGTTATATACAGTGGCGGCCCATCCATTAGGGGTGCTCAGGCATCGCCCCCTCTATCCATGACTACCACTCCCTATTCATGCTTCCGGGCCCCCTTCAGGACGCCGGCTTAGGAACTACAGCAGAGGGTTTTTCTTTTTAAAGTGGTTGTAAACCCTTACAAACCACTTTGACGTACAGGTAAGCCTAGATTAAGGCTTAACTGTAGGTGCAAGAAATATCTCCTAAACCTACACGGTTTAGGAGATATTTGCCAAAACACAGGGACCGCTGTCAATGGCCATATGGCGGCTCCCGTGCGCATGCGCGGGAGTGCCGTCATTGCGGCTTCGTCGAATGACAGCGCCGGAGCAGCGAGACCCACCGAGAAGATGGATGCGGTGACTTCGCTGGCTCCTGTGTCAGGTAAGTGACACATAATGGATGCATAGTAGCCCATTATGCTTTACCTTTGCAGGGAATCAAAGAGGAAGTAAACCCATCAGGGTTTACTTCCTCTTTAAAGCACCTGTTTAGACCCAGAGGCTCTAATGGGCTTCAAAATAGAGTGGGCTCGGGTCACAGAGCATTGCGCTACGAGCCCACCCAGGTGTTACAACAGTGAATGAATATTTGCTATTGAAACACTGATCCTCTATCTGGCCAATCAGAAGCTGGTCTGAGACCTGTTTTCGGATTGGCCGAAAAGAGAAGAGTCCTTATTGGATGCCGAGGAGGAGGAAGGGGAAGCTGCCACCGGGCCAGGGAAGCCGCCGGTGAAGCCAGGGAGAAGCACTGCCCACCATAGATGGGGTAAGTGCTCCAGACCCGACTGACCCACCGGGGGGGGGGGGGTTAAGCAACTGTTTGCGTCCCCCCAAAATAAAAAATTAACACCGGCCGCCACTGGTTTTATATTACATAGGCTCATATTTCTAACACTGAACATATTATTGATTTGTTGTTTTACTGGCTCTGGTGTAGTACACGTTCCTCGCAGTTGATGGGGTACTTCCTCTTACCCGAGGCCTTGTACCTTGATTCTTGTCTTATCTACTATCTCCTATAGATTCTACACACAATATTCTCTTGTCGGTTTATTTTTGCACTTTGCTCATGTGACTTTTCAGCTACAAGAATGTTTAGTGCAAGTTTGTGCATGGAATGGGCGACCATAATTAACTGGCAATAAAAATTCTTGACATTGTATCTGAATTACAGGGAGGGGCCAAAAAGCTGAACACCAGGAGAACAGCTAAATAAACAGATAAAATACAGATAAGGGAGCTGCTTTACCCGCCAAACGATTGGCATTTCTATCCATCCAGTCCTCAGGTTTAGACAGCTCAGCTACACAGCACAGCCCTGGCTAGAAAAGGAGTGGACTTGATCTTTTTTTTAACTTTCACTAAAGCCACCCACGCGGTCGGAATTTCGGCCAGCAACAGACCGATGAGAGCTTTTCGTCGGAAAATGCGACCGTGCGTATGCTCCATCGGAATTTTGCTGGCCGAATTTCCACCAGCAAAAGATTGAGAGCATGTTCTCAATTTTCCAGATGGAAAAAGCTTCTATCGGAAATTCCGATCATGTGTATGCAATTCCAACGAGCAAAAACTCACGCATGCTCAGATTCAACTATGAGACGGAAGCTATTGGCTACTGGCTATTGAACTTCCTTTTTCTAGTCCCGTCCTACGCGTTGTATGTCACTGCGTTCTTGACAGTCGGAATTTGGTGTGACCGTGTGTAGGCAAGACAGCTTGAACGAAATCCCATCGGAATTCCGTTAGGAAAATGATCAGAGCTTTTTCCGACCAAAATTCCGATCGTGTGTATGCAGCATTACAGGTTTTCTCCTTACCCTGTGACTGGACAGTAAAAGGAGAAGCAGCACACTGATGAGCGTACGTCACGGTCACTCTGCTCTCTACACCTATCATCATGCTCTCTGCACTGCAGCAAACCCAGGTTGCCATCTTGTGCTGCTTTTCTCTTCCCCTCTCCAAATTCTGCTATGCAGATTATACAGTAGGCTACGAAGACAAGTTCAGGTAATGACGCTGAAACATACATGTATTAACCTCTTGCCACCCACATAACATATTTTTGCAGCGGCAAAGAGGGTGAGCTGTAATGCTTACATGCTACACATATGTGTCCATGGGCGGCAACGTTTTCTGTACTGATCAGTGCACTCACCGCATGCTCCCAGCACAGTGTCTGAGCTTTCAAAGGCTCTACTAATGATTGGTAGATGGAGTGATCGGCTCCCAATCACGTGATCACTGTCACAACCATGTGATTAGCCAATCCTTAATGATCCCCAAGTTAAAGCCCTATTAAATGGATGCATGTGTTAATGATTACAGAGCTGGATTTATTTGTGTCTTTTATATCTACCTGGAGTTCAGCATTTGACCTCCGGAAGATTTACCCCCACTCCCCCTTCATGACCAGGCCATTTTTTATGATACGGCACTGCGTTACTTTAACTGGCAATTGCACAGCCATGCAATGCTGTATCCAAATAAAATTGATGTTGTTTTTTTCCCCCACAAATAGAACTTTCTTTTGGTGGTATTTGATCACCTCTGCATTTTTATTTTTTTGCGTTATAAACTAAGAACAATTTTGAAAAAAAAAACAATATTTTTTACTTTTTGCTATAAAACATACCCAGTAAAAAAAATGTAAAAAATTGAATTTCTTCATCAATTTAGGCCAATATGTATTCTGCTACATAATTTTGGTAAAAAAAATAAATAAATCCCAATAAGCAGAATTTGATTGGTTTGCGCAAAGGTTATAGTGTCTACAAACTTTAGGTCATTATTTACTTTTAATTTTTTTTTACTAATAATGGCCACAATCAGTGACTTATAGCAGGACTGTGATATTGCAGTGGATAAATCTACAAATCGGACATTAACTGACACATTTGACACTTTTTGGGAACCAGTGACACTAATACAGGGATCATTGCTAAAAATATGCACTCTCACTGTACTAATGCCACTGGCTAGGAAGGGGTTATCATCGGGGGCAATCAAAGGGTTAACTGCATGCCTAACTAATGTTTCTGTGTACTGTGGGAGGTGTTTTTTCTAGTGGAAGACATGGATCCTTCTCCCTGTTTTGCAGGAACACAGGATTCATGCCTTCTGTATACTGACAGAATGGCGATCTGCCTTGTTTACATAAGCAGACTCGCATTTGGTCAGTGTACCGAACGATCGGGGGGGGCAGCAGACATTGGGTCCGTGGGACCCGCTGATCAGTTCCCGCTGGGATTTTACTTGCGCTCATGCCTAAAACTCGGAAGTGCAGAATCACGTATATATATATATATATATATATATATATATATATATATATATATATACACAGTGGGGATCGAAAGTTTGGGCACCCCACGTAAAAATGTGTATTAATGTGTATAACGAAGCCAAGGAAAGATGGAAAAATCTCCAAATGGCATCAAATTACAGATTAGACATTCTTATAATATGTAAAAAAAAAACAGAAAATTGTACCATACTTACCGTAATTTTCTTTTCCTGGTGCCTATCCAAGGCAGCATACCTGTGACAAGCTCCGCCTTGGCTCCTCCCTCAGGACTAGTGAATATTATAAAAGAAAAGGTTAGTACAGCCCCCGCATTCTCCGTAATATAGAATACCGAGGGTGGGAATGTATGCTGCCATGGATAGGCACCAGGAAAAGAAAATTACGGTAAGTATGGTACAATTTTCTGTTTTCCTGGTGCCTCCATGGCAGCATACCTGTGACAAATAACTAGCTGAGCTGGGTGGGATGCTTAGAAGTCTATTTTAAAGAAATTATTATTTAGAAGAAGCGAGGGCTGATGTGACTGCCTGTCTGCCAAACTCCACCGATGCAAGAGCTCCTGGGTCCACCCTGCAATGTTTCAGAAATGTATGTCGGGACGACCAAGTCGCTGCCCCACAAATAGTTTCAATTAACACATTCGCTCTTGCCGCCCAAAAGGCAGAAACTGCTCTGGTGGAGAGCGCCCTGACCGCCAAAGGGGGTTCCAGCCCCTTTGTCCTGTACACCTTGTGGATGAGTCTAACGATCCATGAGGCAATCGTTCTTGCTGACGCCTCCTTGCCTTGGTGTTTGCCCCAGGGAATTATAAACAGCCTGATAGAAACCCTGAATGATGCTGTGGCCTGCAGATAGCATTTCAAAGTGGAGGCAATGTCTAGCTCATGAAGAGAACCAGAGTCCTGTTCTGAAAATGTTGGGAGTGCCCAAGGTTCTGACATGTTTAAGGATGATGCGACTTTGGGAATAAATCCTCGCACTGTTCTGAGTTCTACTCTGTCCGGATAGAATATGATATGATTATGATCTGCTCCTAAAGCTTGGAGCTCTGAAACCCGTCTGCCAGAGGTTATAGCTATCAGGAAGGCTAGCTTCTAGGCTAGATTCCAAAGTGATGCTGACTCCGAAGGGGCAAAAAGGTGGACTGGCTAAGGACTCTAGGATAATAGCAAGGTCTCAAGTGGGAAAAGATTGTTTAGCTGGCGGTCGGATCTTTTTGACAGCTTTGAAGAACTGTATTATTAATGAGTCCTCGGCCCATCTTCTACTGGTTTGCCAATGAAATTGCTGATACCTGTACTTTTAGTGTACCTAGTGCAAGACCCAGGTCTAGGCCTGCCTGCAAAAACTCAAGAATTTGAGAGGATGATGGGGAATCTGGATCACAGCTTCTGCCAATCATGAAGGCCCTGAACTTTTGTTTGTGGATGGTTTTCTTGCCTTGAGCGGGGTTGCGATCACTTTGTTGGAACACCCTAGAGATTGGAACCTTTCCCTTTCAGCTGCCAGATGTGAAGATCCAGCCTGCGGGGATCTGGAAGGGTGTGACATCCTTGCGAGAGGCGAAGAGGTATTATTGGAACCTTGACTGGAAGTCGGGTACTTAGATACATTGCTGTGGGGAACCAAGGACGTGTTGGCCAGTACGGTAGGACCGTTATCACTGTCGAGGTTTCTATCATAAGCCTTGACAGGAATCTTGGAATGAAAGGCCGTGGAGGGAAGGCATAGGCCCGATTGCATGCCCAGGGGGCTGAGAGGGCATCTAATGCCTCCGCTTGGGGTTGAGGAAGCCTTGAGATGCACCTTGGAATCTTGGTATTGAATGCTGTTGCAAATAGGTCTAGCTCGAGGGGACCCCACTGGTTCACTATCCAGTCGAAAATCTCCGGGTGTAGAGACCAATCGTTGGCATCCGCAAACTTGCGGGAAAGGCGGTCGGCCCTCAAGTTGAGATGGCCGGGCAGATAAACTGCCCTCAGGTCCTTTAGATTCCTTTCTGCCCAGAGTATTATGGGTTCCTCCTCCTTCAGGAGGGACTTGCTGCGTGTCTCCCCTTGCCGGTGTAGATAGGATACCGCAGCCCTGTTGTCCATTCGGAGGAGAACAGGTTTCCCTGTAATCTCGAACCTTAGGGCTAGTAACGCAAGGTAGGCCGCTCTGA
Source organism: Lithobates pipiens (assembly GCF_037356315.1). Lineage (NCBI taxonomy): Eukaryota > Metazoa > Chordata > Amphibia > Anura > Ranidae > Lithobates > Lithobates pipiens. Next base: position 1,136,359 of record NW_027507714.1, on the reverse strand, counting down.
CCTGCAGGACATTCGACACCAGGCCTGTTGTATGGAAGGACCATCTACGCTGCACTGAGATCCGGTTGCAGTGTGCTCCCCAACCTGCTGCACTGGCATTGGTAGTAATTGTGATCCAGTCGACATGCCCTAACGGGCGTGATTTCAGAAGTGTCTGTTTCTTCATCCACCAATGCAGACTCCTGAGCATCAAGGTCGTCAAGTGTATGGGTTGGGATAGATACCACCTGTTCCACAGTCTTTTGCCAGGAGTAGAAGGTCATCCAAGTAGTGGCATACCCGAAGCCCCAATTCTCTCAGAGGGGCTATGATGGCAATCGGGGTCTTTGTGAAGACTCTTGGCGATGTGCAGAGGCCCAATGGAAGACTCTGGAATTAGAGATGTACCTGCCCCACCGCCAATCTCAGATACTTCTGGAAAGGAGGGAGTATGGGTATATGCAGGTAAGCGTCCTGCAAGTCTATTGACAACATCCAGCCCCCTGGTTGGTCTTTACAAATAATCGTTCGTAGTGACTCCATTTTGAATCTTACTAGGAAGAAATAACGATTTAGACTTTTTAGGTCTATCACGGGTCTCCACCCTCCATTTCTCTTGGGGACTAGAAACAGGGTTGAGTAAAAACCCGAAAATCTCTCTGATGGAGGCACTGGAACTACCGCTTGCTGTTACTGCAAGGAGAGAAGAAATTGCTGTAGCACTTCCGTTTTTTAGGGGGGAACCTTGACACCCTTGTCAGGGAGAAGAAGACCTTGGGAGGTTTGTCTAGGAACGACCAGAAATGGCCGTATTTGACTGTGGAGACTACCCAAGGATCCCTGCACTTTTGTTCCCAGATCTTTGAGAAGTGTTTTAGCTTGGCCCACACAGGAATCGCTTGGGCTGGCCAGGCGTCAAAAGGATTTAGTAGAATCCTGTGGGGTAGGCATTGGTCTCTGTCTTCGGGTTTTGAGGAACGTGGACTGTGTGCTTTCCCAATTATGCCTGAAGCCTTTTCCCTGCCTGGACTATCGGTAATCCTTATTCTTGGAGTATTGGAATCTGGGTGCGATTGTCCTGGAGCGCCTAGATCACCTGTCTTGGGGTAGCAGGCCTGATTTTCCACCAGTGACTCGAGAGATGTCCTTGTCCAGTTTTTCCCCCAAACAAGGCTTCACCATCAAATGGTATCTTGCACCAGTTCTGTTTGGAGGCGATATCTGCTGCCCACGGTTTCAGCCACAAGGCCCATTTGGCCATAACTGTGTGGAGCATTGCCCTTGCAGAGCAACGAATTGAATCGATGGCGGCTTCACCAATAAAGTCTGCTGAGAACTTCAGCTCATCCAAGGCCTTGATTATATCCTCCTCTGGGATGTCCTGTTGGATTGCCGACTCTATATTATCTGTCCAGACGCGTAGCGCATTGGACACTGATGTCAGGGCTATGACAGGTTTACAGGCGTTGTCTGCCATCTGGTACGCTTTCTTGAGATCGAGATCCATCCTTCTGTCCAGTGGAGCCTTAAAAGAAGTTGAGTCTTCCAGGGGCAATGTGACATTCTTTGCCAACCTTACCACTGCTGCATCGACCACTGGAGAACCCTCCAGCATTGCGGAATCAGCCTATGAGAGAGGGAATAACTTTCCCAACCGATTAATAGAGAACATTTTCTCTGTCTTTTCCCACTCTTCCTAAATCACATCCCTGATCTCGTCCATGAGAGGAAAAACGGAGATCTGGCGTTTGAGAAAGGGGAAGTATGATTTAGACTTCTTAAACCTCGGTGTTGGTCTCTCCCAGCCGATCGCTTGTTTAGCTGCCTGTACATAAGGCTGGACCATGGCGAAAGCAAAGCCAGAGGCATCTAGGTCATCAGATAATTCCTCTGAGATGGCATTCTCTTCCTGATGTTTAGAGGAGGATGCCGGCGTCAGATGAAAAATTCCACTTGTGGACAGCCCCGGGATGGAAGCCTCAGCCGTTTGCTCCTGAGGAGGAGACGCTGGTTGTTGCGTCGTCATTGTGGCTACCAATTCCGCAAGGGGGTCCTTTACTGCTTTCTTAAGTAGGTCCGCCATTTGCAGACCTTCAGATTCTCTGTCCGCTGCATCGTCCCTGAGGCAATCTCAAACAGATCAGTTTGTCTGAAAGTGGGGCAGCTCCACACGCCTGACATCTTGGAGATCTAGGTCTCGGGGAGCATGAGTGATGGCGCCTTTTTGGCCGATGCTTTCTGCCACTTCTATAATCCCCATGCCGGGACGACCTGTCTCTGCTGTGACTAGAGTCATCATCGTCTTCATGTCGCCTTGAGGTCCTCTTAGACATCTTCTGGCGTACAGGACTGAAATACATAAAGTACCAGCCTGAGTGCACTCTTTTGTTTTTTTAAAAGTGTATCAACTTACCTGGACGTAGGTCCTTACCTCAGGTATAGAGTAGGATCTTGTGCGGGTGGCGAATGGCTCATACTAGACGGATTAGCAGAAGCAGCAGCTAAGAAAAGAGTTTTAGAGGAGAAAAATCAACCAACCGTGTCCTTGACTGGAAAAAGGGACTTCGATAAATACATCTAAAATACGTCTTTAGCCGGCCTCCCGTAATTGTACTCCTGATACTGTTCCTGTCTGCATTTGCCTCGTGATGGTTACTGTTTATTGTTTTTACTTGACATGTTTCAATAAAAATATTTTCAACACTAAAATACGTCTAAATCTACATTTTGTCTTCTTGTCCCTTTTTTTTTTTTTTTTTTTTGGGGGGGGTGGTGGGTAAAATTATATATATATATTTTATATATTTATATTTTTTTGTAAATAAAATATAATTTATTTAATTATTTTTATTAATTTTATTTAATAATTTAATATGTTTATTTCATTTTATACTATTTAATTAATTAAATAATCCATCTTCTCTTCTTTTTTTTTTTTTTTTTTTTTTATTATATTAAAGCTCAGAGTAGCAGTTCTCCCTGCAGCCACAGGCGTCCCACTGAGGCCATCAGGGAGATAAACAGTAGAACAGGAGAGGCAGGGCACGCCTCTATCCTGTCTTTGACATTTTGAGGGCATAAACGTCACTGTGCCCTTATCAAAGATGGCCGCCACGGCCTCCGAATCCACTGCGCATGCGCCGATCGGCAGAACAGTAAGCTAGAAGCCTCACACCGCCGGCGCATGCGCAGAGCACGGTGGGGAACGCCGAAAGTTAAATAAAACGCCAGCGCTGAGCGCGCGCGGATCCTATGGAGCCGGGAATGGCGGCAGGGGCTAAGAGGGAGGTTTTTTTCTCTGATAGAAACAAACAAATGGGAGGTCAAAAGAAAAGAAAGAAAGAAAGAAAGAAATGGAAGGTTGGGGAGGGGAAGAGAGCAAAAGAGAGAGGGAAGAGAAAAGATAAAAGATATAAAACCTAAAAGGGAAAGGAAAGGAAGGAAGAAAAGAGAGAAGGAGGAAAAAAAAAAGAAATGTAGAAATAGCTGCTGCCTCCGTTACCATGAGTGAGCTGGTGCCTGATCAACTTGCAGATAAAGCTCTTACTTAAGAGACAAACTGCTTGTCCCAAAAGATCCTACAGAAGGGACTTCCAACCTTATAAGCGCGTTTAGCTGCCCAAGAGAAGGAACTGCGTCTGGGAGAGGCTTGAACCCGGACGGAAGCTGCCGACTGCAGAAGGTAAGGACGCCGACCAGGATTCACTGCCATGAGGTATGAGGAAAAAAAGGAGAATGCGGGGGCTGTACTAACCTTTTCTTTTATAATATTCACTAGTCCTGAGGGAGGAGCCAAGGCGGAGCTTGTCACAGGTATGCTGCCATGGAGGCACCAGGAAAGTTAGATTTTATTTCCATCATTAACACTTTCAAAATTACAGAAAACAAAAAAATGGCGTCTGTAAAAGTTTGGGCACCCTGCAGAATTTATAGCATGCACTGCCCCCTTTGCAAAGCTGAGACCTGCCAGTGTCATGGATTGTTCTCAATCATCGTCTGGGAAGACCAGGTGATGTCAATCTCAAAGGTTTTAAATGGCCAGACTCATCTGACCTTGCCCCAACAATCAGCACCATGGGTTCTTCTAAGCAGTTGTCTAGAAAACTGAAACTGAAAATAGTTGACTCTCACAAAGCTGGAGAAGGCTATAAGAAGATAACAAAGCGTTTTCAGATGTCAATATCCTCTGTTCGGAATGTAATTAAGAAATGGCAGTCATCAGGAACAGTGGAAGTTAAAGCAAGATCTGGAAGACCATGAAAAATATCAGACAGAACAGCTCGCAGGATTGTCAGAGAAGCAATTCAAAACCCACGTTTGACTGCACGATCCCTCCAGAAAGATCTGGCAGACACTGGAGTTGTGGTACACTATTCCACTATAAAGAGATATTTGTACAAATATGGTCTTCATGGAAGAGTCATCAGAAGAAAACCTCTTCTACGTCCTCACCACAAAAAACAGAGTTTGAACTTTGCAAATGAACATATAGACAAGCCTAAGGCATTTTGGAAACAAGTTCTGTGGACCGATGAGGTTAAAATAGAACTTTTTGGCCGGAATGAGTAAAGGTACATTTGGAGAAGAAAGTGCGCAGAATTTAATGAAAAGAACCTCTGTCCAACTGTTAAGCATGGGGGTGGATCAATCATGCTTTGGGGTTGTATTGCAGCCAGTGGCACAGGGAATATTTCACGAGTAGAAGGAAAGATGAATTCAATAAAATTTCAGCAAATTTTGGATGGTAACTTGATGCCATCTGTGAAAAAGCTGAAGTTAAAGAGAGGATGGCTTCTACAAATGGATAATGATCCTAAACACACCTCAAAATCCACGGGGGATTACATCAAGAGGGGTAAACTGAAAGTTTTGCCATGGCCTTCACAATCTCCTGACCTCAACATTATTGAAAATCTATGGATAGACCTTAAAAGAGCAGTGCGTGACGGACAGCCCAGAAATCTCAAAGAACTGGAACACTTTTGTAAGGAAGAATGGGCAAAGATACCTCAAACAAGAATTGAAAGACTCTTGGGCTGGCTACAAAAAGGAGAGAGAGAGAGAGAGACCCACCCACCCACTGCATTCCCTATTACCCAGCATTCTGCATCTCCCAATGCTCTAGCTACAGTATACTGTACCTGCATTACACCTCACTTTTATCTATGCCCACCACTATAACCCTTCAACTACAAATTCATCTTCCCCCATAACCCTACAGATAAAGAATAGAAAAAATGGGTTAGAAAGTTTGTGGACTGTGAAATGCCCACAGGCAGCCCCTTCCAGACCTCATGCTGACCTGATGGGGTCTGGGCCCCGTACATGAAGGCTGCTTGTAGCCCGCTATCAGCAGCCTTGCATGCCCATCAAGTATTGTGGGAACTGAGGGTTACAGCAGTTATGGATGTTAATGACTCAATTTTTATTGGTGGATTCATATCTAGTGCCTTGACCCCAGCTCATCCTGGAGCTCATCTCTCTGTCACTCTGTTCTCTCCTCCAATCCGCACGGCACTGTCTTAACATGAGCACTGCAATACAGCTGATTAATTGTAATTATTCTCCCTCTTCCAGTCTGACATTTGCTGCATAGGAACTGCAAGAGACTGATACCAGGTCAAATTCAGGTACAGTACTGTAACACCCTCTAGTTAGTGTGCTAGAGAGATAGCATTTTTTTGTCAGGGTAGGTAAATTGTCAGGCTTGGCTATGGGTCAGGGTTGAGTGACTCAGGCAGAGCTGGTGACTTACAGGCAGCATCACCAAAACCTCGCACTTCTTTCCAGAAGATTCTAGTATCTTCTGGAGAGGAAGAAGGAGAGGAAAGGTGGAGTTGCCTGGGGTATTCTGAGGAGCACTGACCAATCGCCAACATGGATTGGCAGGGAGCAGGCCTCCTTAAATACCCAGGGTCAGCCCAGCCGGTGAGGACTTTTTCAGGGTTGGAAGCTGGAGAGGGAGTGCTAGGCTGTTGGGGCCATTGAGGGTGCTCCCAGTCTGAGGGGGGGGGGGACCTTGGGCCTGGGCTCAGGTGCGAACCAGACCCTCTAAGAACATGTGGAGGAGTTCTGGACAGGAGACACAGGAGCGAAGAGAGGACAGCAGGAGTGCACTGCCAGGCAAGTCTCCAGGAGGAACTACAAGTTGCAGCCAGGAGGGCTGGTGAGGGTCATGCAGTTGGGAGGACTGGGAGGCACGCCTGAGAGGACTTGGAGCAAGCAGTCTGGGATGGGTGCAGAGCCAGGGGTGTGGACTGTGGTGTTATGGACAGTGGAGAGAGAGGCAGCTGCACCCAGGAGGGCTGGCAGGGCCTGAAGATGTGGTACTGGGCTCAGTAACCATGTGGACAGCTAGCACTGGGACTACCTACTTTTGCTACACCATAGGGCGCCGCGGTCCTTGCCTACAAAGGACATTCACTTTAGGCCTGGCTGAGTCAGTGTCAGGCCTGCATATCAGCAGGGCAGCTGTTAGAAATCATGGGGCCCTGTACAGCCTACCTGACGGGGCCCCCTTCAACCACCCTCGACTGGGACTAAAAAAATGATATCTTGATCATTGCTGTAGTGATGATCAAGATATCATCCGTCTATCCCAGCGATTTACTGGTACATTGCTGGATGGGAAGCAGTTAAAGGGGATTGGTTTGGGGAGCCGTAAAAATGTAGCTCTGCTGCATGTTTACTGCTCCCCCAAATGAAGTCTAAGGGTCGGTTCACACTAGGACGACTTGTAGCGTCCCGTTCTGTTGCAATGAAACCGTTCTAATCGGAGTGACACAAGTCGCTCCGACTTAGAAAAAGGTTCCAGAACGACTTTGGGGGCGACTTGCATTGACTTCTATACAGAAGTCGTTTTGCAAGTCGCTGCAGCGGTCGCGTCTGGGTCGCCTGAGGCAATAGCGCTGTAAGTCGCGCTGCCTCAGTGTGAACCGACCCTCAAGTAGCATCTCGTTGTTTCTTATGATCATCAGCATTACAATTATCACAGGTAGCACAATAAGCAGGTGCTCTGTCATGGCTCTATCATTGCTCTAGGTCACATTGCTTTTGGGTGCTCACTGAGTTAACTTATGGCTGTACTGTATGTAACAGACTGTAACAAAGCACAGCCATAATACAGTGAGCACCCAAAAGCAATGTGACCTAGAGCCATGATAGAACCATGACAGAGCACCTGCTTATTCTGCTACCTGTGATAATTGTAATGCTGATAACCTGCTGAGCTGTGAGATACATGATAGGACACAGTGAGTATTCTAACCTCTATTCTCCACTCACTGTGTCCAGTGCAGCCACGCTGTCCTTCTCCTCTCCCCTGTCAGCCGATCAACTTCTATATAACTCATGAGGAATGCAGCCGGGAGACGAACGGAGTATCACTGTATCACTCCGCCAGCCGGGACTAATAAAATAGTGGGGCGGCATGATGTACATGTGCCCGAAAATAAAGAAATAGTCCCTCTGCTGCGCCTGCACTCCCCTCCTGGAAAATTATATAACCCCCCCTCTGTAAGCAAGTAGGAGCGGGAGAGGAATTTAGGAAACTTTTTTTTTTTTTTTAATGCAGTAACAAACTGTAAGATGCCCGGGCCCCACTGTGTAGCTGATGGGGGCGGGCCCCGTACAATGGGGCTGGTTGTACTGCCCTATCAGCGGCCCTGCATATCAGTGCTAGCTGGTCCTGGAGAGGAAGTTCTGTAGAAGCAAGTGAGGTGCTGGAGTTGGAAGTAAAGAAGTTGTATATACCGGAGGTGTACATTGTTGTCCCACATAACTTTCTGCAATCAGTTGGGCATCTCTTGAATATCCCATTCCTATCCAAGTTAAATCCCCTCAATGTCATTGCATGATCATTTGTACAGATAACCATACAGCCAGATAGGAATGTGAGATAAATTCAGCACAGGTATTATCACAAGTCTAAAGTATAAAGGAGACAATTAGACAAGCACGTCTAATGAACTTGTATGTTTGTGAAGGAACACAGAATCTATAAATTTCAGATTCAGTTTTGTTTGGGCTCATATCATAAAAATCCAGCACATTTCAGGAGATCAAGGGGCCCCTCTTAATCAGAGCTTGGTACTCTTGACCAAAGTGTGTTCTGGCCTGATAAAATTAGAGGGCTCATGAAGGGGAATTGTCTCATGATCGCTCTAGATCAGCTTTTCTCAACCAAGGGTATTTCAAAGGATAATATGGGTTCCTTCAGAGATGAGAAATTTATGCCTTTCAATTAAGTAAACTCTGACACCAACAATCCTTTTAGCAATCTGTAAGGGGCATTCTTCTTATTGATCACCAATGAAAAGAACTTTCTTTCCACTGATCACTAATGTAAGGAGCATTCTTCTCACTGATCACCAATGTAAGGAGCATTCTTCTTACTGATCACCAATGTAGGGATCATTCTTCCCACTGACCCCCAATGTAAGGTGCATTCTTCTCACTGACCACCAATGTAAAGGACATTCTTCTAACTTGTAGGCAGGTTACCTACTGTAAGCTAGTTAGCCTGGCTGCTCGATCCAATGGGAAGGATTTAATGTGATTTTGCCACATTTCCCGTTCTACTTTTGTGGGCTTTTTGGATCCCACTCACAGGTCTTGCAGCTTTATAAAAAAAGCCCAGAGGCCAGGAGAGAGAGAGCTAGAGAGAGAGAGAAAAGGGACAGAGAGAGAAGGAGAAAAAAAGGGACAGAGAGAGAGAGAGAAAAAAAGGGACAGAGAGAGAGAAAAAAAGGGACAGAGAGAGAGAGAGAAAAAAAGGGACAGAGAGAGAGAGAAAAAAAGGGACAGAGAGAGAGAGAAAAAAAGGGACAGAGAGAGAGAAGAAAAAAAAGGGACAAAGAGAGAGAGAGAGAAAAAAAGGGACAGAGAGAGAGAAAAAAAGGGACAGAGAGAGAGAGAAAAAAAAAGGGACAGAGAGAGAGAAAAAAAGGGACAGAGAGAGAGAGAAAAAAAAGGGGAGAGAGAGAGAAAAAAGGGAAGGGAGAGAGAAAAAAGGGAAGCGAGAGAGAAAAAAGGGAAGCGAGAGAGAAAAAAACGAGAGAAAAAAAAGGGGAGAGAGAGAGAAAAAAAGGGGAGATAGAGAGAAAAAAAGGGGGGAGAGAGAGAGAGGTTGGACAGACCTACAGTACCAGCAAGCTGCCAGAGAAGAAGATGCCAACTCACCAAGATGCCAGTATCTGGAATATCGCCACTATGGATTTTGCCTACAGGGACATTTCCTGTGTAGGTATGCAGGGGCAGCCACAGTTAATTTAGATAGGAAGGAGGCATTTACTGGTGAAACTCAGCATAACAGGCAAAGTCTTTGAAATGCTTTGAACCTGGTCTAAAGTTATTCAAGGGTGCTTATTGAGTTTGGCGCATAAAAAGAACTTGGGTCTGTAACTGCAATAAGGGGTAGGAAGAGCAACACTACTAAGGGCTACCTCAGCAAGTCAAGGAAGAGCATGTAGTTGCCAGGAATGAGCAAAAGGAAGAACACTTTACCTGGTAGGGTGACGGGTCCTCCAGTAGCAAGGGTGGCAATAACCTGGATCCCTGTCGAGCGGTCGGTGTCCAGTGATATCTGTTGGAAGGACAACAGCATGTAATGTAAAGTACTGTGAACTATATACTGTATGCATTATACTTATCTATGCAGCAGGTGGCGCTGTAGTGTTACAGTATGTATTCTATGATATAACAGGATGTATTGTCTATGTTCAATGCACTTGTTTGTTGTTCTCTTCCTGTCTCCATTATGTAAAGACATGTTCTGCTATTTATCCATGACAGTAAAGGTATCATTCAGGAAGTTTCCAGTGCAAAATTTCAATACTCAGTTAACAGGTTATGGGCCAAGCACACGCAGGCACCGGAGCAAAGAATTCTACAAGTCAATGAGTACTGTATACAAGAAACTGAAGGATGGCAAGTGGCAACTACCTCCCCTTCCTTGACTTGCCGATGTAGCCCTTAGTGGTGTTGCTCTTCCTACCCCTTATTACAGTTACAGACCCAAGTTCTTTTAATGCGTCAAACCCAAAAAGCACCCCTTGAATAATTTTAGACCAGGCTCAAAGAATTTCAAAGTTATAACAAGAAATCAACACCCATACAATCAGGGAAGACAACCTAATATGGAATATACGGTAGATATGATGATCCCCCACAAAGAAGACAGTCAGGGTATTATGAGGAATATCCCAATTACACATGTGTCGCATAGAAATATGACATTCCAGTAAGAAACAGATATGGTTCTTTACAAGATCATTGGAAGGACACAGAAGATAAGGGAGAACACTATGGTGTGGGATATGGACCCCCATAGGGCAACAATGCTCGTCTGGGTAGAGGACTGCCGGGGGTCAGCTCCCTTAAGAAACAAAACTGACATTTTTTAGGGAAAAGGACAAAACAAAAAAGGAAGACTAGGAGAGGATTTAGGGGAAGGAAGTGGAGCCATTTCCAAAAAAAGAAAGATAACATGTGAGGGTATTTTTAATTTCAGCGGGGTAGAATTAACGAAATCAGGAAAAAAATACATTAAATCAAGGTCTCAAATATGCACCTAAAATATCCCTCAATAAGATCCAAATGTTTATAGATGTTAAAAAATATGTCATAAAATGAAATATTAAACTACATTTTCTTTCCAATCCACTCAATAGGGACTCTAGTCGAACAGTGAAGTCCAGTATAAAGGGTACAAGTTTAAGGAATACATCTTTATTCAACCCCCCGGGGAACTCCGCTGCCAACATTTCAGTTTTTAAGGAATTCGTTGTACAGGATTTGCAACTAGCAGTTTTAAAAAAAAAGAACATCAAAAGGATATTCATGAGGTATAGTATCTCTGTGTCAAAGGAAAAATTTGATTATACGTCCCTTGGATAAGGGAGGAGGAATTGTGCTTTTGAATAAACAAGATTATCTGAATGAGATGCATAATCTTTTGTCAAATAAGGAAACATATACCATTCTCAAAAGAGACCCTACTAATTTATATAAAAGGCAAATGAATATTATGATCCAGGAGGGATACAGAAAGGGTATAATTACTAAAAATGAGCTAGAATTCCTAATTCCCTTGGCACCTAGGATGCCTATTATTTATTACCTACCAAAAGTACACGAAAATCCATTACACCCGCCAGGCCGACCTAGGTATAGGGAAATTTGTAGATCATTTTCTGAAACCCTTACTAACTAAAATTCCAGCCTTTTTAAAAGACTCTAGGCAAATTATTAAGGAAATATCAGCTATTACTGAAGGAAAATACATTGATGCTAAGAGTAGATGTTAATTCTTTATACACTATCATTCCACATATGATAGGGTATCAAGCAGCTAGATACTTTCTCACAAAAGATACATCTTTAGGCATTTTACAGAGGGGGTTTATTTTGAGTTTGTTGCAATTCACTATGGAACACACATATTTTTTTCTATGGGGAAGAATACTATTTACAGCGAACTGGCGTGGCGATGGGTGCTAAATCTGCCCCCCAGCCATGGCAATCTCTTCATGGCCCTTTGGGAAAAATGATATTCTGTTTTGCCCAAAAAATGATGTATCCCTTTATAAATAGAGAAAGATTTTTGACTCAACAACAGGCTGATAACAAGTTTGAATGGGCCTTTATAACCACTTTTTCTTCACAACATTGGTGGGCTAATAAAAATATTAAAAACCATTAGCAGGCCTTAAAAAAAATGATAAAATCTTGGGACCTAAACTCCCAGAAAAAACTAATGTTATGTATAGGAAAACAAGGACTTTGAAAGATGTGTTGCCACCTAGTGCAACAGACCTTCCACCAAAAATCTGTATGTTTGGGGGCCTAAAAGATTTTTTCCCATGCAAAAGATGCTAAGTATGTAAACATTCTGAAACTAGGAGAACCTCTAAATTCACATCACATGTCACTTCGAAAACATATAATATTGAATAGTTTACAACTTGCAGTACTATAGGGGTCATCTACTTACTTAGGTGCCCGTTTAGCCTTCAATATGGGGGCAGGACCACGCGGGCACTAAATATCAGAATAGGAGAATATTTAGCCAATATTCGCAAAGGCTTTATAGGACACAGTGGTGGTTATTTACGAAAGGAAAATCCACTTTGCACTATAAGTGCAAAGTGCACTTGAAATTGCACTGAAAGTGCACTTAGAAGTGCAGCCCCTGTAAATCTGAGGGGTAGATCTGATTGCATTTGATTATCCAATCATGTGCAAGCTAAAATGCTGTTTTTTATATTCCTTGCAAGTTCCCCTCCCCTCTACAGTGACTGCACTTTCAAGTGCACTTTCAGTGCAATTTAAAGTGCACGTGTAGTTTGCAGTTGTAATGTAAAGTTGATTTGCCTTTAGTAAATAACTCCTACAGTCATATAGTCCCCTGGTTCTCAACGTGGAATGGGACATTAACAGTTATATAGATAATAGAAGAAACTTTTCTTGTAATATGTAATATATAGTTTATAGGTATTTTGACTTGCCTACAGGGTCTAATTTTTCCTTATCCCCCTCTTGGTCTTCCAAAGCATCAATCATTGTTTGCAATTTTATTTGGAATCATTTACGTTATGCTAATTATGATTTTAGTGACATTTGTTAAAATATTTTTATCCTTCAGTAAATAGGAATAGGAATTATGTATATTGACATATGATAATTTGTGATTATGTTTACAGTAATTCATATGTAATTAATAGAAATCAGTTTTCAGAAGACTAGTGTTTGCTGCCTTTTCACTGGCTGTTTAGCGGCATATATGGTTCTATAATTCCTTTTTCCCAAATATACAGGAACTGTAGGCCAATCATTTGTTCTTTTTCCTGTGTTTATTTGGGAATTACATGTTTTATTGGTATATTTTTGGGATATTGTTGGGCTTGTGGAGTTGTCAATATTTGCTCCTCAATAGAAATTGAATTTTATAATAATTTATTGGAAAACTTTTATATACTTTATATAAATTTTTTAATCACGATTCAATTAGGCATTGTGTGCAGCAGCATATAAGGGCTCAAGAAATAATTTATAGATATTTTTGCTAACTAGAAACCAAAATACATTTTCTGTGAATGGAATGACACAACACAGGAAGAGCCCTGAATGGTGCAACTGGTATCACTCCTGCTTAATGAGTATTTAGTATGTGGTATGTGACATCTGGGAAGAGCTTTCGGTTCCATCTGATGCCTCTTATGGGGAAACGCATCGGGTGGAGCGGCATTCCTTAGACGTCATACTATACTCTACTGTCTAAAACAAACAACAATGACATGCAGCAGTGGATACATAAACACATTGCTTATTACCTTGTTTTACTTGTTGAGTCCCATCACAATACCTCATTCAAAGTCCCGAAACCCCTCTATGTACCAGATTTAGGGATGGAGATGCATGGCAACATGCATCTCATTTGAAGTCCCCAAAACCCTCTTTCTTCTTACCCTCTCAACCAATCTCAGAAAATCTTCAAAATCTTGAAACAATTATATATGCAATATGAATATAAAGTAAAAACTCCTATGGAACCAGGCTATCAAAAGAGCAATGAAGCAGAAAACTTGCTACCCAATAATGATACATATCGCCAGGGCTTTTTTTCAGCAGGAACTAGGGGGGACTCAGTTCCACAACCTCTGGCTAAGGTCTTCTGATCCCTGCTCACCACTATAACTTGGTAACACTGAAGTCCAGCTTCTATGTTTACAAGTGATTGCTTATCTCCCAGTAGCTCCCACAGGTCAGATCTCCTGCGCAGATCCCACTGAGTGCCTGACAGGGACCAGGGAGATACAGAACAGGTACCCAGGTACCCAGGGTTCCATACACGTGTCACAGAGACCTAAAAGCCCAGTCACGGGGTACAGCAAGAGTTAAGTGTAAGCATGCATGAGCCCCCACTATGTGCTCGGCGGGACCCCATTCTGTTAGTAGTGGTAACTGGTTGTGTGGGCACTGGCTCTGTGCATCCCTCTTAAATGCATCAGTGCAGGTGCGGTGACATGGGACAGAGCACTCCATGGAGGAACTCTGTACATTGCTGCTGCACACACTGAGTTGGTGAACTGCCTTAATGGTTGATTTTTCACATGACCGCAGCTCCCGCCTGGTCCCGGGCATTGACGAGCACGCCCTTGGGTGAGTTTCTAACCCTACATGCATTGGCACAGTAGATCCTGCCCACACACTGACTACCAATGTGAGGCACATGTATGCCACATTTAAATGATTCTTTCTACATTGCTTAGGACCTGACTGAGAACATGTTCTACTTTAGGAGATCTAGCACTCTACAACTGATGCCGCGTACACACAACTGTACTCTCCGGCAGACTAGGTCCAAACGGATTAGTCCATCGGACAATCCGATCATGTCTGATAATTTTTTTTTTAAAATAAAAATCCGATGGACCTAGAAATAGAACATGTTTCAAATCTATCCGACAGACTCAATTCCGGCAGACTAAAATCGGCAAAACCGTTCATCTGTGTGCTGGTCCGATGGGCCAAATATGACGCAAGGGAAGCTATTGGCTATTTAGTCCTGTTTACATCATTACGTTCAAAGCGAATGGACTTTCGAACTGACTTAGTCCGTTCGTGTGTGGCCAAGTCCGTTCGTTCGAAAAGTCAATCGGAACTCCGCCGAAAGTCCGTCGGGAAGACCATTGGACCTAGTCTGCCGGAAAGTCCGGTCGTGTGTACACGGCATTACTTCTACTTTCTAAAGAAACCTGAAGGTCAAGGACACCATATTAATGACATTCTGTGCTCATGGCAGATGTTCTACCCACTGTGAGTGACAGAAGATATATACATGCCATAAATCCTATGTAAAGGTTACAACACCTACAATGGCATTGAAGCAATATTAATAAGTAAATAATAGGTGGAGTAAAATGTGCAATTACTTTATGGCTTTTACGCATTCATCTCGCATATCTCAAAAACAATCACGTCTGCTGCTGGGTGTCAAATCAAACTTTGGAGCCAAACGGGATAAACAGCAATTTTTTAAAGAATTTGTAAAGCGCCAATACCGTATCAATGGCTCATGAAAACTTTCTAAATGTTGCTGGTAGCATTGCATGGGATGAGTTATTCTGTCAATTGTGTGTGTTGCAATTAATTTCCTTTTTAGGGTGGATGTTGGTAATGTTTGGTAATCAGTAGTTACATGGTTAGTAAGGTTGAATAAAGACACCAGTCCATTCAGTTAACCTGAGTGAGTGTGGGTGTGTGTCGTAGTATGGGTTATGACTACAATTAGTATGGGTTATGACTACAATTAGTATGGGTTATGAATACAATTTTAACCTTTTAAACCGTTTTTAATCCACATTATTTAACCACTTGCCTCCCCAGCCTTTTCTGACACTTCTCTCGTATATTTAAAAATGTACTTATTTTTGTTAAAAAATTACTTGGAACCCCCAAACATTTTTTTTTTAACCACTTGCTTACTGGGCACTTAAACCCCCCTCCTGTCCAGACCAATTTTCAGCTTTCGGCGCTGATGCAATTTGAATGACAATTGCGCGGTCATACAACACTGTACTCAAATTACATTTTTATTTGTTTTTTCCCACAAATAGAGCTTTCTTTTGGTGGTATTTGAACACCTCTGCGCTTTATATTTTTTGTTAAAAAAATTTAAAAAGACCACATTTTTTTAAATAAATTATTCTGTACCTCTTCATCGGTGCCACCTATTAGTGTCATCTTTCAGTGCTCATCAGTCCCACCCATTAGTGCCCATCAGTGCTGCCCATCAGTGCTGCCTATCAGTGCCCACAAAGACTGCCCATCAGTGCCCACAAAGACTGCCCATCAGTGCCGCTTATCAGTCCCCATCAGTCCTGCATATTAGTGCCTCCTCATCAGTGCGTATCATTCCTGCATATTAGTGCCAACTCATTGGTGCCACCTCATCAGTGCAACCTCATCCTTGCATATCAGTGAAGGAGAGAACTTACTTATTTACAAAATGCTATAACAGAAAACGAAGAAAAAGTTTTTAGTTTTTTTTTAATTCTGTCTTTTTTCATTTGTTTAGCAAAAAATAAAAAACCCAGTGATGATTACATACCACCCAAAGAAAGCTCTATCTGTCTCATAAAAAGGATAAACATTTTGTTTGGGTAAAGCATTGCATGACGGTGCAATTGTCATTCAAAATGGGACAGCAACAAAAGCTGAAAATTGGCCTGGGCATGAAGATGATGAAAGTGCCAGGTATTAAAGTGGTTAATTAATTTTAATGCACAAAAACACACTATAATACCCAGTTTTTTGATAAAATAGAAAAGATGACGTTACACCAAGTAAAAAGATACCCAACACATTACGCAAGCTCGTGGAATGGCAACAAACTGTGATACCTAAAAATCTCCATAGGCGATCCTTTAAAAGCCTTTACAGGTTACCAGTTTATTGTTGCTCTCACTAAAACATTTGTGTTGATACCGCACCATTAACATGTGCATAATCAACATATGCATTGTCCTTTGATTGTGAGCAAAAGGGGGGGCGGCACTTTAGTTTTTCTTTCTTTTTTATTTACATTTTTTTTGCACTGTCTCTTTAAAAAAAATGTGATCAACTTTATTGTATGGGCCATGATAGGTTCTCTTTATGGAGAGATCTGGGGGTCTACTTCCAAAGCAGCCAATCAAACACAGATTGGTCTGATCGGCTGCTTTAATGGCCGTTAACTGGCCAGTAAACACAAAACCAACAGTGAAAGTGACAAAATACTTATCACTTCTGGTTTCCTAGGCCATGAAAATGATCAGGGAAGATTTGGTCTTCAATCAGCTCTATAGTCAGCTGGTGGAACCACCGAAAGGCCGTGGAAGGAACTAGCCACTAGAATTGCACTTACAAAAAAAGAGCATCCCTGGCCAAAAAAAGAAGATACCAGGAAGATGCCTGTATCTGCAGGCCACACCCTGGTATAACCACTGCCACTTAAAGCGAAGTTCCACCCAAAAGTGGATCTTTCGCTCATTTGTCTCCTCCTCCCCTCCTGTGCCACATTTGGCACCTTTCAAGGGAAGGGGAGAGCGGATACCACCTGTCTTTGGCAGGTACCCTGTCCCCACTACGTCAGCAGCTCAGCTCCCTCCTCCTCCTTCCCCGCCACCGCCAATGGCGGCTGCAGCACCCAACAGCTGATGTAAACATCCGATGTAAACATCAGCTGCGGTGCTGACATTGCTGGACTCCAGGTCAGGTAAGTGTCCTATTATTAAAAGTCAGCAGCTGAAGTATGTGTAGCTGCTGGCTTTTCATTTTTTGCAGGGGTGGGCAGACCTCCGCTTTAAGGACGTACCGGGACATTCCTGGGCAATTCTCTAGGGGTGTCCCTTGCAAATTTACTATGTCGGTTTTTGCACCAATCACATTCTGGGTTGAATGATGAGCAGGGTCATTCAACCCGCTTCCTGTGAGCCCAGGCATTCATGGACATGACCCCTGGCTGTGCATCATCATGTTGGCCATGGTCGATAGGTGCCGTTCACATGCATTAATGAAGGAAATATTTTGTTTGGACCAGATTGGCCCAAACCAACTAGAAAAAGGTAAATGAAACCTGGAGAAAGGCTTTAAAGCGGTGTTGTACTCAGATTTTTACCTACATCTTAAGCCAATCTGTTACTGCCATAGATGTTCAAATTTCCCTTTTTAAAAATCAAATCGCCGTAATTACCTTATAAATAATATTCTTATTGTGACTTCCGGGCTCTCCTTCCGTGGGAGTAGGCATGTTTATCGCCTTTCTCCGGCTCTGCATAGTCCCCTGGGAGCTTTCTCAGAGTCTTCCCATGAATCAGTGGGGAACGGCGTCATGCCGGAATCTTGTGAGATTTCGGAAAACAGAATGATGCCGGTTGCTGGTATCAATGAGCATGCGCGGGATCGAGCGGTGAATACTGGGAGCACAGCATTCACCGCGTCCCGGAACTAAATGCTTGTGGGCTTCAAATGGCCACAAGCGAAATGGAAACGGCCAGGAGGAAATTTCAAAAGTTATACTTGCGGACAAAATCGGCAAGCCGGGGATAATAAAAACACAACAAGTGAGTAGTGATGGACGAACGTTTCGCCCGGCGGTCGTTTCGCGGCGAATTTCCGACTTTCGCCGTCCGCGGGTTCGAACGCCTTTTTCCGTCGTTCGCCCCGGCGGACTTACGTGTTTAATGTATACAAGAACTTTAACCTTTCGTGACACGTTTATCATGTGTTACAGGACAACCAATTGAGACATGACAGCTCATGGACACTTGGACATTCCCCCTAACCTATAAATACACCCGATCCGGTGGCCATTTTACATTCTTTCTTCTGTCACTGTAGGGAAAGGATCCTGTGTGGAGTAGGGACAGAGAAAACGCTAGCTATTTGGTACACAAAAGTTCTTTTCAGGACTGGTATAGGTGTTAGGTCAGCAGCCTGAGTTTCTTTTGTCAGTTTAGATAAAGGGACAGAGCGCTGTATGCTGCTATTTTAGGGACAGCTCAGCCAGATTAGTCTTTCTTCATCATCATCATCATCATCATCATTAGCTGTTACTATCAGGTCCACAAAAGAGCTGTTCCAGCTAATCGTTCCAGCCTACTCTTTTTTGCCAATTTGTATAGGGACAGGCAGGAAGCAGTGTGTCAGGCAGTGAGGATAATTTTAAAGACTTGCTGTTACTATTAGTTCCACAAAGGTTCTTTTCAGGACTGGTATCAGTGGTACGGTAATAGGCTTGTACACGTATAATATTCTTTCTTCCAAATATAGAAAGAATATTATACTTGACTGCTGCCCTTCTGCTGCAGTCTGCTAATCATTCACAACTCACTTGTTCCACAAAGCTCTTTATCAGGACTGGTAACTTGGTCTGTCTAGGGTGCTACGGTACATAGGCTTGGGTGCGGTACAGTCTGCTGTTCTGTAAGGACCGCTATCGGTCCACAATACATAGGGTTGCCGTGCACTACTGCTGACCGCTGCCCTATACTGCAGCAGTCCTTCAGCGGTATAGGGACTGACGCACAGTCTGCTAAACACTAATACACAACCTGCTTGGTCCACAAAAGTTCTTATAAGGACTGGTAACTTGGTATAGGGTGCTACGGTACATAGGCCTGAGTGCGTTACAGTCTGCTGTTCTGTAAGGACCGCTATCGGTCCACAATACATAGGGTTGACGTGCACTACTGCTGACCGCTGCCCTATACTGCAGCAGTCCTTCAGCGGTATAGGGACTGACGCACAGTCTGCTAAACACTAACACACAACCTGCTTGGTCCACAAAAGTTCTTATAAGGACTGGTAACTTGGTATAGGGTGCTACGGTACATAGGCCTGAGTGCAGTACAGTCTGCTGTTCTGTAAGGACTGCTATCGGTCCACAATACATAGGGTTGCCGTGCACTACTGCTGACCGCTGCCCTATACTGCAGCAGTCCTTCAGCGGTATAGGGACTGACGCACAGTCTGCTAAACACTAATACACAACCTGCTTGGTCCACAAAAGTTCTTATAAGGACTGGTAACTTGGTATAGGGTGCTACGGTACATAGGCCTGAGTGCAGTACAGTCTGCTGTTCTGTAAGGACCGCTATCGGTCCACAATACATAGGGTTGCCGTGCACTACTGCTGACCGCTGCCCTATACTGCAGCAGTCCTTCATTGGTATAGGGACTGACGTACAGTCTGCTAATCACTAACACACAACCTGCTTGGTCCACAAAAGTTCTTATAAGGACTGGTAACTTGGTATAGGGTGCTACGGTACATAGGCCTGAGTGCGTTACAGTCTGCTGTTCTGTAAGGACCGCTATCGGTCCACAATACATAGGGTTGACGTGCACTACTGCTGACCGCTGCCCTATACTGCAGCAGTCCTTCAGCGGTATAGGGACTGACGCACAGTCTGCTAAACACTAACACACAACCTGCTTGGTCCACAAAAGTTCTTATAAGGACTGGTAACTTGGTATAGGGTGCTACGGTACATAGGCCTGAGTGCGTTACAGTCTGCTGTTCTGTAAGGACCGCTATCGGTCCACAATACATAGGGTTGACGTGCACTACTGCTGACCGCTGCCCTATACTGCAGCAGTCCTTCAGCGGTATAGGGACTGACGCACAGTCTGCTAAACACTAACACACAACCTGCTTGGTCCACAAAAGTTCTTATAAGGACTGGTAACTTGGTATAGGGTGCTACGGTACATAGGCCTGAGTGCAGTACAGTCTGCTGTTCTGTAAGGACTGCTATCGGTCCACAATACATAGGGTTGCCGTGCACTACTGCTGACCGCTGCCCTATACTGCAGCAGTCCTTCAGCGGTATAGGGACTGACGCACAGTCTGCTAAACACTAATACACAACCTGCTTGGTCCACAAAAGTTCTTATAAGGACTGGTAACTTGGTATAGGGTGCTACGGTACATAGGCCTGAGTGCAGTACAGTCTGCTGTTCTGTAAGGACCGCTATCGGTCCACAATACATAGGGTTGCCGTGCACTACTGCTGACCGCTGCCCTATACTGCAGCAGTCCTTCATTGGTATAGGGACTGACGTACAGTCTGCTAATCACTAACACACAACCTGCTTGGTCCACAAAAGTTCTTATAAGGACTGGTAACTTGGTATAGGGTGCTACGGTACATAGGCCTGAGTGCGTTACAGTCTGCTGTTCTGTAAGGACCGCTATCGGTCCACAATACATAGGGTTGCCGTGCACTACTGCTGACCGCTGCCCTATACTGCAGCAGTCCTTCAGCGGTATAGGGACTGACGCACAGTCTGCTAAACACTAACACACAACCTGCTTGGTCCACAAAAGTTTTTATAAGGACTGGTAACTTGGTATAGGGTGCTACGGTACATAGGCCTGAGTGCAGTACAGTCTGCTGTTCTGTAAGGACCGCTATCGGTCCACAATACATAGGGTTGACGTGCACTACTGCTGACCGCTGCCCTATACTGCAGCAGTCCTTCAGCGGTATAGGGACTAAGAGTTTTGTCACAGGGTGATTTAAAAAATGACAGGCAGAGGAAGAGGCAGGCCCTTCCGCAGGGGTGGTAGGGGTAGGGCAGGAGCAACAGCCTTGAGCCAAAGTGGGAAGTTGCAGAAGGTGCGTTCAATTACTTTAAAGGACGCACCAGACTTGGTTGAGTGGCTCACTCAGCCTTATTCTTCTGCACCCTCCTCATCCTCTCGATCTGCACCCTCTTCTTCACTCTCTGCTATGTGCACCCCCAAAGACACTACCACCAACAACACCACCACCACCACATACCTTCCGCTTGAGTGCAAATGGGGGCCTTCATGCTCCAGTGTTTTAATAGGGACCCCCGTATAAAAAGCATGAGGGTCAAGGACCAGTACTGGGTGGCAACGTACTTAGATCCCCGGTACAAACACAAAATGGCGGAAATGTTACCGCCGTCGCAGAGGGCTGTCAGAATGCAGCACTTCCAGGCCTTGCTTCGAGAAATGCTGCATTCTGCTTTTGCGTGCGCTGGCAGAGGAGCAATTCCCACTCCCAGAGAAGGATTTGCGGGTACCAATCCAACAGCGCCTGCAAGAAGAGGCCGGTTTGAAGATGTGTTGGTGACTTCGGATATGAGGTCATTCTTTCAGCCGACCCATCGACAGGTGTCATCCGGATCCAGCATCAGGGAACGCCTAGACCGTCAGGTGTCCGACTACATTGGGTTAACGGCCGATGTGGACGCTCTGAGGAGTGATGAACCCCTAGACTACTGGGTGGGCAGGCTTGACCTCTGGCCAGAGCTTGCCCAATTTGCAATCGAACTGTTGGCTTGCCCCTCATCCAGTGTCCTGTCCGAAAGGACGTTCAGCGCAGCAGGGGGGATTGTGACCGATAAGCGTACTCGCCTAGCTCACGACAGTGTTAACTACCTCACATTTCTAAAAATGAATGAGGCATGGATCTCGGAGGAATTCAACACATGTGATCAGTAGACCATGTATATGTCTATAAACAATTTTTGGAATCAAGCACACAGACCTTCTTAATTCATTTGGCTCACTTCCCTGACCCAAAAAAGCACACCGTACTATATGCCCCTACCCTCCTCTTTGAAGAGGTTGAGCGGTGTCATATTTCTACTGGGGCTGCTTATTATGAGGGGTTCCCACCATCCCTGTGCTGTGCTGACTTCCTCCTGGGTGTTCTTATTATGAGGGGCTCCCACCATCCCTGTGCTGTGCTGACTTCCTCCTGGGGGTTCTTATTATGAGGGGATCACACCATCCCTGTGCTGTGCTGACTTCCTCCTGGGGCTGCTTACGGTGCTGCTGTCAGCGCTGTATGTCACGGAGCTGCTGTCAGCGCTGTATGTCACGGAGCTGCTGTCAGCGCTGTATGTCACGGAGCTGCTGTCAGCGCTGTATGTCACGGAGCTGCTGTCAGCGCTGTATGTCACGGTGCTGCTGTCAGCGCTGTATGTCACGGAGCTGCTGTCAGCGCTGTATGTCACGGAGCTGCTGTCAGTGCTGTATGTCACGGAGCTGCTGTCAGCGCTGTATGTCACGGAGCTGCTGTCAGCGCTGTATGTCACGGAGCTGCTGTCAGCGCTGTATGTCACGGTGCTGCTGTCAGCGCTGTATGTCACGGAGCTGCTGTCAGCGCTGTATGTCACGGAGCTGCTGTCAGTGCTGTATGTCACGGAGCTGCTGTCAGCGCTGTATGTCACGGAGCTGCTGTCAGCGCTGTATGTCACGGAGCTGCTGTCAGCGCTGTATGTCACGGTGCTGCTGTCAGCGCTGTATGTCACGGAGCTGCTGTCAGCGCTGTATGTCACGGAGCTGCTGTCAGCGCTGTATGTCACGGAGCTGCTGTCAGCGCTGTATGTCACGGAGCTGCTGTCAGCGCTGTATGTCACGGAGCTGCTGTCAGCGCTGTATGTCACGGTGCTGATGTCAGTGCTCTGTATTACGGTGCTGCTGTCAGTGCTCTGTATCTCCTGCACCCTCTTGTTTGCCTACCCTGGTCCCTGACCTTCCCTCTCCTCCATTGCCTTCATTAGCTCCATAGTCCTGAATTGTCAGAACAATTTCCCAAATAAAAAAAAAATGCTTGTAGTTATCGATCCCAAATTCACCTCATACATGTATTATGCTATTGTCCAGGTGGTGGGACTACGTGCTACCCCCTAATAATTACCCCGTGGCCGCAAATTCGACCTAAAGGTTTGCGAAATTCGCCTCCCATTGAAGTCAATGGAGCCCGCGGCGAACGGTCGTTTTCGCGAACGTTTGTGGCCGTTCGCGTTTCGCGTTCGCGAAACGTCCCGTCGGAAGTTCGTCCATCACTACAAGTGAGTACTAGATTTACATTAATAACGCAAATCAATGACACTGAAAAAAAAAATAAACGATAGGTCAGCGGAATCCCACTTTAAAGTGTATCTAAACCTAAAAAAAAAACGAAATTCAGTTGAGGCATTAGTCTTTGTAGTAGTATCACAATTGATAGCTTGCCTCACAAAGAGAGGACCATTGCTCTTTTTTGCAAGAGAACAATTCTGTTTGTTCAGTTATATTATATGGACTCTGCTCATCATGTGACACTGTGGCTCTGAAATTTATGATGGTAACCAATAACAGACTTGTTGCTATGATATCTATTTTATTGCATGCTTGTTGAAAGGGCAGAACAGAATGTGCCTCTTGTACCAAGCTATAATACCAGTGTTTATGTTGTGCTTTTAAGAGTCACATCTAACTCCTACAGCTGTTAAAGAGCATTGCAACTCAAACTTCATAGCTTAAGGCTAAACTTTTTGAAAGCCTCAGATCGGTCCACATCAAAGATTTAAGAAGAATATGGATTGCAGAGATTCTGCCAAGCAGAAGGAGAAGGAGATTTTCTGCACTTACTGTGTCCAGACATCCGTGGCTGCCACTAAAACATGCATTCACTGTGAAGCCTCGATGTGTGAAGAACATCTGAAGACACACAGCAAGTCTCAAGAACATGTCATGGTGGAGCCCACCACTTCAATTAAGGACATGAAATGCTCCGTCCATGATAAGATCATCGAGTTCTGCTGCTCCAAGGATGGGGCTTGCATTTGCGTATCATGCTGCATTATTGGAGATCATCGAGGGCACAAAGTGGATCCCCTAAAGGATGCCTTTGAAAAGAGAAAGGCGAGTCTGAAGGACATCTTAGACAACTTGACTTTGGAGAGTGAGGAGAATGAGAACAAGCTTGAGAAGCTTCTGAAGATACGAGAAAGTGTTCAAGAAGCCGCTTCTGGTATAAATGAAAGGCTGGCAGCTCTCTTTAGAGATATCAATGAAACACTCAAAGCTCTGCAGACAAGAGCCAACAGTGAGGTCTCCAGACAAGAGCAGCAGGCCACGTTAAGAGTGAATGCCTTAATTCAGCAACATGAAAAAACAAAGGATGAGCTCAGCAAAAAAATAGGCAGCATTAAGGAGCTAGACAATGTGACTGAGCCATTAACTGTGCTCAGGGGAACTCCTCATGGAGAAACCAAACGTAGGAACTCTCGCCCGTCCAGCAACAGTGACTATGAAGCCAACTTAGCTGCAAGTTTAGACGAGAGCCCCATTTCTCTTATACTACACATGGGACTTCAAAGCTTTGCTGAAAGTGTGCTGGAGCTTAAATCCATACGCCAATTTTCCAATCTGAAGAAGACCGACCTCTCCTTAGATATAGATACAGCTCACAATAAAATCATTCTTTCAGGTGATCTTAAATCTGCTTCTTACTCTGCCACCTCTCAGAAGTATCCCGGGACACCAGAGAGGTTTAAATCCTGCCAGGTTTTAAGTAGCAACATTTTTACATCGGGACAACATTACTGGGAGGTGGACGTAAGTGGGGCCACAAGATGGATTCTTGGTGTGGCTTGTAACAGCATTGAGAGGAAAATCCCTGGCAATGAGTCTTTTATTGGATACAACGATAAATCCTGGACCATATTTTATCAAAAGTTCCTCGGAACATCCCACAACAACATCCAAACCACAATTTCTAGTGACTCTCTAGTGAAAGCTGTTGGAATACACCTAGACTATGATGGTGGCTATATATCCTTTTATCAGGTGAACCCAACTAGACATCTGCATACCTACACTGCCACCTTCACCAAGCCCCTGCATGCCGCTTTCTACATATTTGAAAACTGCTCTCTCCGAATTATAGACTAAATGAAACAAAGCGGGTAGTACATGAAGGCTTTGTTTTATAAAGTACTACTCTGTGGTTTTCCCCCCTTGGGGAGTTGATTTACTAAAACTAGAGAGTGTGAAATCTGGTGCAGCTCTGCATAGAAATCAATTAGCTTCCATTTTTTTTTTTTTTTTTTTTGTCAAAGCTTAATTGGACAAGCTGAAGATGCAGAAGCTGATTGGCTACCATGCACAGCTGCACCTGATTTTGCACGCTCCAGTTTTAGTAAATCATCCCCTATCTGATTTAGGTGATACATCTGTAAGCAGTTTTTATTATGTGCCTTCCATATATCTGTTCGGGCTTTGGATATATAGCATGAAAAATGGTTCGAACTTTGATTGTAACCTCTAAAAACTTTCTGTGAAGGTATGTGTAAATAGATGTAGATACTTTTTCAAGACAATGAGTAGCCTTTGAAAATTCAATTTCGGTATAAATAATTCAAAAGCCTGCACAGGTACAATGGAACAATTTAATTGCATTAGGCATTATTGAGATGGTCTCAGCGGGGAGCATCAATAGTTTCAAGAAACTATTAGATAAGCACCTGAATGACCGCAACATACAGGGATATACAATGTAATACTGACATATAATCACACACATAGGATGGACTTGTCTTTTTTTTTTCAACCTCACCTACTATGTAACATAGATATAGCAAATCACGTTTCTATACATGATTTCTACTGCTATATATTGTATATGCTAAGAGAAAGAACCCTAAAAAAAAAATTGAAAGTAATTTTTTAGCCTGATGATATTTGAGAATTACAATTTTATTGTCTTAATTAAGGATACGTATCATTGTGTTAATGTAGCACCATGGGCAAAATAAAAAATGGACCGCTTGCTGACCGCTGCACATCGGCAGAATGGCACGGATGCGCAAATGGGCGTACCTATACATCGCTCTGTCATCACAGGCTAGCAGGCGCGCACACGTCGATGTCCGCCGGTGGCCTGCGTTCGTGACACGGAGAAGCAGAACGGGGAGATGCCTATGTAAACAAGGCATTTCACTGTTCTGGCTAGTGATTTGACAGGGATCTACTGCTCC
Organism: Lithobates pipiens; assembly: GCF_037356315.1. Taxonomy (NCBI): domain Eukaryota; kingdom Metazoa; phylum Chordata; class Amphibia; order Anura; family Ranidae; genus Lithobates; species Lithobates pipiens. The sequence goes on along the minus strand of NW_027507714.1, from coordinate 1,110,052 downwards.
CAGTGATCTCTGTTATGTTCTAGTGAGCCCCTCCCCCCCCTACAGTTAGAACGCACTGAGGGAACACACTTAACCCCTTGATCTGCCAACCTTAAGATAATGTGGATCCCTCACTTTAAAAACATGGTTTCTAGTGATCTTGAAACCATGAAAATTAAAAAACACTTTAATGTGCCTGTGATCGCTTTTCGGTGTTTAACCCCTTCCTTGCCATTGACATGTATACAGTAATCAGTGGTTATTTTTAGCTCTGATTGCTGTATAAATGTCAGTGGTCCCAAAATATTGTCAAAAGTGTCCGATCTGTCCGCCGCAATCACGATAAAAATCACAGATCGCCGCCATTACTAATAAAAAAAAATAAAAAAAATGTCATAAATCTATCCCCTATTTTGTAGATGCTATAACTTTTGTGCAAACCAATCATTATACGCTTATTTTTATTTTTTTTACCAAAAATATGTAGAAGAATACATATAAGCCTAAACTGAGGAAGATTTTTTTTTATATATTTTTTGGGGGATATTTATTAAAGCAAAAAATATTGTTGTTTTTTTTTTCAAAATTGTCAATCTTTTTTTGTTTATAGTACAAAAAAATAAAAAACACAGAGGTTATCAAATACCACCAAAAGAAAGCTTTATTTGTGGGGAAAAAAAGGTCGTCAATTTTGTTTGGGTGCAACGTCGCACGCCAGGTAATTGTCAGGTAAAGCGACGCAGTGTCGTATTGCAAAAAAAATGCTCTGGTCATTAAGGGGGTAAATTCTTCTGGGGCTGAAGTGGTTAAATATGTGATACAATTTATAAGTAATGTTGGGCTCATTCACACTTGCAGAAGCTCTTGCCACCCTTCTGAAAATGGACCCGTGGTGGATAGCTTTTCAGAGGGCTGGGAGGTGATGAGCTGCCTCCTTACTGTCGTCCCACTTGCATGTATTGCAGTTGCAGTGCCCGCTTAATTGAGTTGGTCACATTTAATGGCAATACTCCAACATGGGGTATACGTTTTGGTGCAGCATGTGTACAACCCTACCTGGGCCACTGTTGCAGCTTAAGGATAGTGGTCAGGGGGTGGTAAGCCACAGCTCAACGGCCTAAATGCAAGTGTAAACAATGAGCCCCCCTATTTAACAGTTTTATTACCTTATGATCCTGACATTATTTTTCCTCTTCCTTTAACAGCCCAAGTTGTCCAGCAAATGTTTTAGTTACAGGGCTGGGAAAAACCATTAGGACCCGTTCACACCTCCTCCTCAGCTGGGAATCTGTCCTCTGATTCCCACTCAGCATGACGATGGCTGGTCTGTGTCCACTCCCCTTACGCAGATACAGACGCAGACACAGACCACTTTCCTCTATGGGTGGTCAGATGTTTACACCCAACTGTCATCTAATCTTCTTGACAGATGGGGAACAGATCACCATCAATCTGTTTTTAGCAGATCAGATTGGATGTCGGTGGATGTGAACGGACACATTTACATTCACTGTTCCGTAGAGGATAATGGGGGGTCTGATCAGATCTGCCCGTCAGTTTTTCTGCCCATGTGAAAGGGGCCTTAAACACTCTCGGCAGTCATCTTTTATTCATATGGCTTATAACTATTTCTTTTGGGGAAAAAAAGTTTTAACAAAAAATTTGGCATTATTTATTTGTCTTTCGACTAATTGTCCTCGTCCATTTAAAGACATGTCCATCTAAGATTATCCTGTCCACAGGGTGACAATGCTTTTGTGGGATTTCACCTAAGAATAAAGTGTTGTCACCCTAATACAGGAAATGGAAAATAATGGACCTTCTGCTCAACAAGTGATAAAACTATGTTGCAGGGGGGACTTAAATGAGTTAATGCTAATGACAGACTGCATCTTATGCGTCATTTTTTATTTTGTCTGTAGTTCCACTTTAAAGCTTTGTGAATTGAGCTTCAAGTCTATAGTTTATTTTAATTGTCATCAATTTGTGAATATTTCATTTTTTCATATTATTTTTTATACGATCATATGCTGTAGGTATGGATATGGAATGCTATAAATAAGTTGTAGTTCTAAGAATAAATTATTTGTAGGTTATATGATGTCATTGGCGTAGAGCAGGGGTCTCCAAACTTTCTAAGCAAAGGGTCAGTTTACTATCCCTTCAGACTTTAGGGGGGCAGCACTGTGGCCAGCAGGAATAGAAAATGTCCTGGAGTCAGTAGGGGTAAACAATGCCCCATCTTTGATATCAGTGGGAGGAATAGTGCCCCATCTTTGGTATGAATGGGAGCAATAGTGCCCCATCATTGGTATGGATGGGAGCAATAGTGCCCCATCATTGGTATGGATGGGAGCAATAGTGCCCCATCATTGGTATCAATGAGAGGAACAGAGCCCCATCATTGGTATCAATGGGAGGAATAGAGCTCCATCATTGGTATCAATGGGAGGAATAGTGCCCCATCATTGGTATGAATTGGAGGAATAGAGCCCCATCATTGGTATTCATGGAAGGATGGTCCTGGAGTCAGTAGGGGTAAACAATGCCCCATCTTTGATATCAGTGGGAGGAATAGTGCCCCATCTTTGGTATGAATGGGAGCAATAGTGCCCCATCATTGGTATGGATGGGAGCAATAGTGCCCCATCATTGGTATGGATGGGAGCAATAGTGCCCCATCATTGGTATCAATGAGAGGAACAGAGCCCCATCATTGGTATCAATGGGAGGAATAGAGCCCCATCATTGGTATGAATTGGAGGAATAGTGTCCCATCAATGGTATGAATAGGAGGAATTGTACCCCATTTTTGGTAAGGGGGGATAGTGCCCCATGGTTGTTGTCAGTGGGAAAAATAGGGCGCTATTCTCCCACTGACACCAATTATAGGGCACTATTCCTCCCATTCATACCAATGATGGGGCACTATCATTGGTGTCAGTGGGAGGAATAGTGCCACAAGGGTCAAATGACGGAAAGCATCTGGCCCCGGGGGCGCAGTTTGGAGACCACTGGTGTAGAGTATCTATGTGTCTTAATATGAAATATGATGGAGTATTTATATAACCCTATAGGGTAATCGAGCTGATTTATTTACATTTTAAAATGTAACTGTTCTTAATGAAGAAAGCTTATACTTTAATCTTTAGTGCAGGGTGGATTTGATTTAAATCAACTCAATTTAAATCATAATTTTTAAAGAGCAACTGTCATCTCTGTCCCGCCTCGGCTCCTTCTCTAACCCGCTGTTGACTCACCTACAGTCCCATTCACTTTAATGGGATAGCTGGTGATGCGGAAATTACACAATAAGGTGAGGGACATGGCGGCAGCAAGGTGAGTGGATGCCCACAAACAGGCGCTGCCATGATGGATCTGTAATGACAGATGCTCTTTAAATGTAAGGGCTTAGTCTTGCTGGTAGTTAGGAAACCTTCATTTTGTTTGCAAATGTTAAGGATTCTATCTAGAATAATAAGCTGTCAGGTTAGTAAAACAGCGATATCAGAACAGATTCAATCATACAGTTTGCAGTGTACATAGATTTGCAAAACAATGGGATAAAGGAATATCCCTGAATCTTGTTTTATCTCATGGTTACTGTGATATTGTGTAAATGCAGTGCATGTTATCGCAGCTTACAGAGCTTGGATATATTGAATGAGTTTACCAAAAACATGTGAATATTAGGGCTGTGGAAATGAAAGATTAATTCCTTGATTAATTCTTTTGATCGACCTCCAGGCTTCCAGGTCTTCAGGGAGTTCCGTCGGAGATCCGGTGATGTCACGGACATCACTGGACTCCTCCCCCCTTCCCCAAGTGGCTCCGTCTGCTAACGAAGGGAAGGGGGAGGTGTCCGGTGAAGTCTTGATTGAACGTAACGCGTACAGGGGAGGAGCTACGCATGACGTCACCCGCTGCTGCCCTACGGCACTAACACAACTGTCGGCTTTACATTCTGTTTTTTTTATCATCTTTATGTGAGTAGTTTGTGTTTGAACACAAAAATTAAATCTTATACTTAAGCGGTGAGCACTTAGATCTTTTCTTTCTACCCATGACCTGGCGTCCTTGCTGAGATCTAAGGAGATGTGAGAGAAGTTTATGGCCGTGTTAACCCTTTTGATACCCGCTTGCATGACCACCTGTGTGCACAGGGGTTCATGCCATAAGGTGAGAGTGATTGGTTAGACCGGAGGTGGAGGGATTGTCACACTACTGTGGAAAAAAAAATTACTTACGTCAGTGCTCCAGTTTGATTGAAAACGTATTTGTGTGAACTGTGAAGTTAAGTCATGGATTGTGGAAACTAACTAGTGTCAGGTGATTGTATATAGTGTTTACCACATTTACCACTGACTAATGCAGAGTTGCAATGCAAGGAGATCAGCTAAAAGTAGTTGGATCTGTATGTGCGTTATAACTAATCAAAATTAGTCGATTAATCGATTAAAATTTTCGTGTTCTATTAATCCATTTTTTTTTTAATCAGTAACAGCCCAAGTAAATATTGCAAAATATACAGCCTCATGCTACACAACTAAGCTCAATTTCATGTGGAATAAACAAAATTATTAATGTATCTCAAGAAAAAAAAAATATCTTTAGATACCTTTTTACTCCAAAAGCATTTTATTAAAATACATTTGATAAAGTTTTAAAAAGTCATATTTAAAAAAAAAAAAATCTGATTTAAAGTAGAGGTCCGCCCACCCCTGCAAAACTTAAGAGCCAGCAGCTACACATACTGCAGCTGCTGACTTTTAATAATTGGACACTTACCTGTCCTGGAGTCCATTGATGTCGGCACTGCAGATGATGGGTACTGCCGCTGCCATTGCTAGTAAGGGAACCCGGCAGTGAAGCATTACAGCGCCGGGTCTCTACTGCGCATTGTAGAGGCACTGCTACCCTCCTACTGACCCGGCGGTGGGGGAAGGAGGATTAGGGAGCTGAGCTGTTGACGTAATTCGCCACGGCCTGGTCGCCTGGAAGTGGGGACAGAGTACCTGTCAAAGATATCAAAGGTATTTGCTCCCCCCTTCTCCCTGAAAGGTGCCAAATGTGGCACCGGTGGGCGGGGGGGGGGGGGGGGGTAAATGAGCGGACGTTCCACTTTTGGGTGAAATTCTTCTTTAAAAACAAAAAATACGCCATTGCGCATAAAGGGGAGGGGACAGTGTAGGATTACGACTTCACCCCGGGTCCCTACTGTGCAGGCGCAAGGCTTGACTGCGCTCTCCTACTGGCCCGGCGGCGGGAGAAGGAGGAGGGAGCTGAGCTGTGACGTAATTTGCCACGGCCCAGACTCCCAGAAGTGGGGACACGGATACCTTTCAAAGACAGGTATCTGCTCCCCCCCTCCCCTGACCGAAAGGGGCCAAATGTGGCATCGTGGAGGGGGAGAGGGGGGACAAATGAGCAGAAGTTCCACTTTTGGGTAGAATTCTTCTTTAATAAAGAAAAATCCGATTTTTTTTTTTAACTCGATTTTTATCCACACTGTTTTAATGACAGTAGCATGTATACTATATAATATATATATATATATATATATATATATATATATATATATATATATATACACACACAATGCTGTCACTAAAGTATAAAGTACAAGCTTATTTGATTAAGAAGTTATTTAAAAAAAAAAGAAAATATATATATATATATATATATATATATACACGAACATATAGTAGCCATCTAGCCATTTTAAATGCATGTATAGCCATGTATTTGTAATTCTGAATACATTAGGAAATTCTAATATTCCTCTACTATCAAAAAAAACCAAAACTGTTCTGTCTGTGTTTCCGTTTCCCTCATTACTGGCCTGTCGAAACTGTTGTCACCATAACAGTAGTTAAGGGAAATCTTCTTAACAGAGCCCCAGAAAGCAATCAATTCCAAAAGGGGTTCTAACACTCTATCAAAAAAAAAGTTTGGCTATGTACATTATAGTCGTAGTTGGCTCTTTTTCTGTAACAAACTAAAAACAAGAATCAAATCTGTCAAATCCTGTTTGCTAATAAATTTATTGTAGCGGTTTAATTGCCACTTTATCTTATCGTTCTAGTTGTACTCTTTATTGGCTCATAGAATTATGGGTTAATCACTCTCCTTGAAGCTAAGTGTGAAAAACAGATCTGTGTGCATGCGCAGCTTCTTCCCAGAGGTTACTGTAAGCTGCACTGTACTGAGCATGATTGAGCTACAGCTAGATTATAGAATACTCAGCAGTCATAATTTCTGTCTTCATAAGTTGCCATGTGTGTACAAATATATCATTGCAGCCAGGGCAGGACTTAGGGTGGTGGGGGCCCCTGGGCTTGAGTCCCTTCCGGGCCCTACTTTCTATACATTACCATATTTATCGGCGTATAACACGCACCCCAAGTTTAGGAGGGAATTTTAAGGAAAAAAACTTTTAGGAGGGAAGTTTAAGGAAAAAACTTACATTTAAATGCCCATCAATGCAGCCTTGTCAGCAGTGGCGGAATTATAAGGGTCGCCAAAATCGCCATGGCGACCGGGCCCCTTGCTGCAGGGGGCCCTTGAGGGCCCCCTGTACTCTTCCATAGGAGGGGAGGCTGAGAGGAGCTCCCTGATCATCAGCCGAACTGAAATCGGCATTATGCGGGAGCTCCTCACATTAGCCTTTAGTGAAAGCACAGTGTGTGCTCTTTGTCTCCCCTTACAGTGCAGTACACGGCAGGAAGAGCCAAGGTAAATGTCTGCTGTTTTTTTTAATAAGACTAGCTACTGTATTTGCATAGTTGCCAACTGTCCCGAATTACTGTATTTGTGTTTGTTTGTATGTATGTGTGTGTGTGAGCATGCATGTATGTGTGAGCATGCTTGTATGTGCGTGTGTGTGAGCATGCATGTATGTGTGAGCATGCTTGTATGTGCGTGTGTGTGAGCATGCTTGTATGTGCGTGTGTGTATGTGTGTGAGCATGCTTGTATGTGCGTGTGTGTATGTGTGTGAGCATGCTTGTGTGTGAGCATGCTTGTATGTGCGTGTGTGTGAGCATGCTTGTGTGTGCATGTGTGTGAGCATGCTTGTATGTGCGTGTGTGTGTGAGCATGCTTGTGTGTGAGCATGCTTGTATGTGCGTGAGCATGCTTGTGTGTGCATGTGTGTGAGCATGCTTGTGTGTGAGCATGCTTGTATGTGCGTGTGTGTGAGCATGCTTGTGTGTGAGCATGCTTGTGTGTGCGTGCGTGTGAGCATGCTTGTGTGTGCATGCGTGTGAGCATGCTTGTGTGTGCATGCTTGTGTGTGCGTGCGTGTGTGTGAGCATGCTTGTATGTGCGTGTGTGTGAGCATGCATGTATGTGCGTGTGTGAGCATGCATGTGCGTGTGTGAGCATGCTTGTATGTACGCGTGTGAGCATGCTTGTATGTGCGTGTGTGTGTGCTTGTGTGTGTGTGTGTGTGTGTGTGTGTGTGTGTGTGAGCATGCTTGTGTGTGAGCATGCTTGTATGTGCGTGAGCATGCTTGTGTGTGCATGTGTGTGAGCATGCTTGTGTGTGAGCATGCTTGTATGTGCGTGTGTGTGAGCATGCTTGTGTGTGCGTGTGTGTGAGCATGCTTGTGTGTGAGCATGCTTGTGTGTGAGCATGCTTGTGTGTGAGCATGCTTGTGTGTGCGTGTGTGTGAGCATGCTTGTGTGTGAGCATGCTTGTGTGTGCGTGCGTGTGAGCATGCTTGTGTGTGCGTGCGTGTGAGCATGCTTGTGTGTGCATGCTTGTGTGTGCGTGCGTGTGTGTGAGCATGCTTGTATGTGCGTGTGTGTGTGAGCATGCTTGTGTGTGTGTGTGTGTGTGTGTGTGTGTGTGTGTGTGTGTGTGTGTGTGTGTGTGTGTGTGTGTGTGTGTGTGTGTGTGCGTGTGTGTGTGAGCATGCTTGTGTGTGAGCATGCTTGTATGTGCGTGAGCATGCTTGTGTGTGCATGTGTGTGAGCATGCTTGTGTGTGAGCATGCTTGTATGTGCGTGTGTGTGAGCATGCTTGTGTGTGAGCATGCTTGTGTGTGCGTGTGTGTGAGCATGCTTGTGTGTGAGCATGCTTGTGTGTGCGTGTGTGTGAGCATGCTTGTGTGTGAGCATGCTTGTGTGTGCGTGCGTGTGAGCATGCTTGTGTGTGCGTGCGTGTGAGCATGCTTGTGTGTGCATGCTTGTGTGTGCGTGCGTGTGTGTGAGCATGCTTGTATGTGCGTGAGCATGCTTGTGTGTGCATGTGTGTGAGCATGCTTGTGTGTGAGCATGCTTGTATGTGCGTGTGTGTGAGCATGCTTGTGTGTGAGCATGCTTGTGTGTGCGTGCGTGTGAGCATGCTTGTGTGTGCATGCGCGTGAGCATGCTTGTGTGTGCATGCTTGTGTGTGCGTGCGTGTGTGTGAGCATGCTTGTATGTGCGTGTGTGTGAGCATGCATGTATGTGCGTGTGTGAGCATGCATGTGCGTGTGTGAGCATGCTTGTATGTACGCGTGTGAGCATGCTTGTATGTGTGTGTGTGAGCATGCTTGTGTGTGTGTGCTTGTATGTATGTGTGTGTGTGTGTGTGTGTGTGTGTGTGTGTGTGTGTGTGTGTGTGCGTGTGTGCGTGTGCATGTGCGTATATGCATGTAGGTGTGTATGTATGCATGTGTGTGTGCATGTATGTGAATGTGCATGTGTTTATCAGTGGCGGTGCATCCAAAAGGGTGCACAGGTTCCACCCCCTCTATGACCAATGGATAGATTCATGCATAGCATGAATCTATCCATGGCCACCGCTGCCACCCCCATATTTAGGTGTCTGGTCCCTTTCGGGGTGCCGGGTGCCTGAATTACAGCGGCGGGGGGTGTTTTTGCAGCACCTGATTAGAGCCATGGGCTCTAATAGGCTTCAAAATAGGTGAACTGCGAGCACCATGCTTGACACTCACAGTCTACCCAGGCGTGTTAGAAAAGTGAATTAATATTCACTTTCCTAACACTGAACCGCCTCTCCACCAATCAGGTGTGTGGGTCTGTTACCCATCACCCGATTGGCTGAAACGATAGACACAGCTATTGGACGCCCATCAGGAGGAGAGGACGGGAGATGAGGATGGCAGGAGATGCATGGAGGACCCCGCTCATGGCCATTACCCGCTGCCCCACCAAGACAGGGTAAGTGGCGGGCAGACAGCGAGCGGGCCGTGGGGATTCACAGTGGCAGCATTTGATGGGCACACCAACAGCATTTGATGTGCACAGTAGCGGCATTTGATGGGTACACTGGCAGCATTTGATGGGCACAGCGGCAGAGTTTGATGGGCACAGCGGCAGAGTTTGATGGGCACAGTGGTGACATTTGATGGTACAGTGGTGACATTTGATGGTACAGTGGTGGCGTTTGATGAGCACAGTGGCTGTAATTGATGTTTTTTAAATCGGTTCCTTTATATGCGGCCACCCACTTGGGACTGGGCCCTGGTGTTCCACCATTGGGCTCGGAGAAAAGAGCCCTGTCTGGAGGTCGGGGGTGGGGGCCACCATGGTTTCCTGCATCGGGGCCCTGAAGGTTCTAATTACGCCACTGCTTGTCAGTGTCCATCTGCAGCCTTCTCAGTGTCATTTGCAGCCTTGTCGGTGTCGCCTTGTCATTGCAGTCTTGAAGTTTAAAAAGAGCGGCTCTCTGTTCCTCTCTGCCACTCTCGGGTCCTCTTGGCGGCTCTCGGGTCCTCTTGGCGGCTCTCGGTTCCTCTCTGTGGCTCTCGGGTCCTCTCTGCGGCTCTCGGGTCCTCTCTGCGGCTCTCGGGTCCTCTTTAAGGCAGGGCAAAAGGGACAGCTGCCCTGGGCCCTGTCATTGTTGTGGGGCCCAAAACAGCTGCTTCATACTTGCCAACTATCCAGGTTTAACTTCCCTTGTCCCTTGAAGTTTTATTCCTGTGCTGTGTCATAATAATTGTGTTAAGTGCTGGTACTAATGCTGCCCAGTTCTGCCCTATTGTTGTGTACAGGTGACTCACCTGCAGACCCTGTGTTTACATATAAATAACCGTCATTCATATGCAAATAGCGGCGACAATCCTAAGTAAATAGCTGCGGCTGGCAGCATTGATATGTAAATAAAGGCGGCATTCCTATGTATATCATGCTCCCCTGATGTGAGGAGGTGATGTGCTGTAACCTCTAGCAACTAATCAGTGAGCCGTAACATGTGCTGTAACTGCTGGCAACCAATCGCAATTGCTCCCTGATCTGATACAGAAAACTGATTTTTAGGTCTAGCTGCTATTTATTGTATGTCTCAGAGCAGGTGGAGAGGGAAATTGCATGGGGGGGGCCCCAAGAAAAATTTTGCCCAGGGCCCAATCTATATTAAAGACGGCCCTGTCTGCGGCTCTCGGGTCCTCTTGGCAGCTCTCGGGTCCTCTCTGCAACCCTTGGGTCCTCTCTGTGGCTCTCGGGTCCTGTCTGCAGCTCCCGGGTCCTCTTGCAGTCCAGAGCGGAGCCAAGAGTAGCCGAGTGTGCTCGGCTCACAGTCACGCCCAGTCCCTGTGTTATGTCCATCATAGGGCGGGACTGGGCGTGATAGTGAGTGGAGCCGAGCCGAGCGAGTACACTCAGCTATGTATCTCGGCGGGGTCAGTGGGGCCCTCTATTGAGCGGGGCCTATGGGCTTGAGCCCAGTCAAGCCCAATGGTAAGTCCGGCCCTGATTGCAGCTAATACCATTTGAAAAAGATGAGTGGGAACAGAAGTATACAAAGTTGCAAATAAAAGAGTTATAGAACAGTGTGAAGAATGGTAGTTAAAGTGGAACTAAAGGCTAAACACTTGTTATTTTGGATAACATAGGGGGAGATTATCACCTTTGTTTGTTTGTTTTTTGTCCCATTGGGGAGACACCCCTTTAATTCCTGTCCCATAGCAAAAACAGGAAGTGAGAGACAATCCCTCCAAAAGGGAGGGAATCACTGGTTGTCACCAGAACTAATTTCCTGTTCTGGTGACAACTCAAAATTTGTGATTTTCCTAGGCAGCCTATACATTGGTCTTTTTTTTCGTATAATGAGCCTGTTGAATAAAAATAACTGGGAAGTGACAGCAATACAATTGGCAAGTGTTCTAATCCCTTTCCACTCTATCCAAAAATAAAAAAAAGGTTTGCCTTTAGTTATACTTAACATATTACTGAAAACATATAGAATGTTCAACAAATACAGTACGTCAAATCGTAAATGTTATAATGGTGAATCCTACCTCCCAATATTCCTATATGGGGAAGGAGGGCGCATTAGAGAGGTGAATTTGGTTCAGTTCTGGTATTGAAAGAGTGGCTAGAACAATGCCCTTCCCTAGGCGATATGGGGACAAAGACCACCCCACCCACCCCTAACACAATGAATTAATAAGCAAAAAACGATTGGTAAACCAAAACATTTTTTTCCTTTCTACAAAAGCAATAAATTTAGAGGTAAGATTAAAAGTTCAGTGCGGCATAGCACTTTTGATAGTTGAAAAGGAATTTCATCCTACCTAATTGACAAAGTAACACTTGTCCCTGTATGCAAATAAAAAAAACTTCCAGGTGTATGAAGTCCAGCATCATCTTCTTGCAGGTGTTTCGTCAGATTAGGCGACCCATCAGAATTTGTAACGGAAGTGACGCTCTGCCATCTTGCTACACCCTGCACTCATCCACAGTAAGGATACAGTGAGAAGGTGGCAAGCGGATATTTCGTTACACGCACCGGAGTTTTGCATTTCACACTTTTTTTTTTAAACAGTAAATGGAGTGTATATGGTCAAATACAGTATTTAGAAATCCGGACTGACTGTTTACTGTTGAATTTTAAAAGCAGCGGCAAGCATGCTGATCTCACAGAACGCCGCTGCTTTTATAATTCAACATGTAAACATTCCGATGGATTTCTAAATATTGTATTTCACTATATATACTCAGTTTACTGTTAAAAATAAGTGTGAAATGCAAGACTCCGATGGGTGTAACAAGATGTCCGCTCACCGTCTTCTCACTGTATCGTTATTGTGGAGGAGTGCAGGGTGTAGCATGATGGCGGCGACAGAACGTCATTACCATTACAATGGGTCGCCTAATCTGACGAAACACAGACCAAGTTCCCCTTGCTCTTATCTCAAAGATGTGCAAACCTGCTGTTGATCTTGCCACAAGTCTGTGGCAGCCAATAAATACATATAGTCCAAGTCAGGGAATGACATTATAATTGTAGAAAGGTTCAACACAATTTATTCAGGCCCGGCACGAAGGCACACCTGTCTGGCGCCACTTATGAACTGTAACAGTCTGAAGACTTAAAGCTGCCGACAACTTCTGCAATGAAGAGCGAAATGCAGCATTTGCGGGTCCACACCCAAAAGGTAAGGCATCCATGAAGAGTAATATAAAAAAAAACAGAGTTACTTACTGGTAACTAGGGATGAGCTTGGTGTTCGAGTTGAACATACGTTCGACTCGAACATCGGCTGTTCGCACGTTCGGCAAATACCGAACGTTATGGGCCGTTCACGCCAAATTGGTGTGGCGCTCACGGCCCACAATGCCATCGCAGTGCATTGCTGGCTCATGATTGGCCAAGCATGCACTGTGACCCCGCATGCTTGGTCAATCACAGCGTCGGCAGCAAGGAGAGCCATGATTGGCCACAGGCAGGATGCCTGTGGCCAATCATAGCTCAGGCTGTGTAGTACACGCCCCACACTATATAAGGCCGCCAGCGCGGCGGCCTTGTGTAGTGTGTTGGCATCTGTAGGAGTTAGTGGTTGTTCTCTGTGTACCTTCAACGGAGTATACACCGTTCATTATCGACCGATTTAGCGTTCTTGCTCTTCTGTAATTGAGCTTTCAGTCAGCTTTAGGAGTTTGTGGGTGTTGTCTGCGTGCCCTGACCGCAGTATACACCATTATCCACCTATATAGCTAGCTATATTGCTCTTCTGTAATTGAGCTTTCAGTCAGCTGTAGGAGTTTGTGGGTGTTGTCTGTGTGCCCTGACCGCAGTATACACCATTATCCACCTATATAGCTCTTCTCTAATTGAGCCATCTGCAGGAGTTAGTTGGTGTTGTGTGCCTCCAGCACAGCACAGTATACACCGGTATCTACCCTTTAATTCCTGTTGTTCTATAATAAAGGCATCTGCAGGAGTTAGTGGGTGTTGTGTGCCTCCAGCACAATATACACTACCGAATTGCTGGTTTTTCCATCTCCCTTCAGGCCATTACCATGTCTGGAAGGCCAACAAGGAGAGGCAGACAGGCACAAGCCAATAAAAGAGGGCAAACAGTGCTGGTCGTGGACGCGGTGAATCGTCATCTGCACGTGGCCATGGGACACGCTTGTCCTTATTTTCGGCAGCTGGACGCGTTGAGCCGCATCATGCCGAAGACTTGGTAGAGTGGATGACCAAGCCCTCTTCATCCTCCTCATCCTCTCTCACCCAGGCTCAGGGTACGAGCAAAGCAGCTGCCAAAGCATCGTCTTCCCTCGTCTCAATGTCATCATCAGTGACTCCTTCCCTCGACCCACCATGTCCTCCTGAGGAGTCCCCTGAACTCTTTGAGCACAGTGTTGGGTACATGCTCCAGGAGGATGCCCAGTGTTTTGTAGGCTCTGATGATGATACTCAGCTAGAGGAAGGCAGTAGCGTGAGCGCAGAGAGAGGGGATGCTCAAGAACTACAGCAATCTGGCAGTCATGTTCCACAAGCTGCAGCATACTGCCAGGTTTGCTCTAGCGATGAAGAGGGAGGGGATGATGAGGGCACTGACTCCACGTGGGGGCCTGGTAGGAGAGAGAAGGAGGAGGCACATCTCCAATGAAGCAGGATGCCCTTCGGGGGCCAGCTTAGGGGCAGCACACCGACTGAATCACACCGCAGAGCTCCACCTGTGCAGGGCGCTGCCTCTGCGCGTTATTCTAAAAGTTCTTTGGTGTGGGCCTTTTTTGAGACGAGTGCATCAGATCGCATCGCTGCTATTTGCAACATATGTCTCAAGCGTATCTCGCGTGGCCAAAACATAAGCCGCTTGGGCACCACATGCTTGACCAGACATATGTTGACCTGCCATGCAGCTCGTTGGCAAGCGTACCTTAAAGACCCACACCAAAGAACAAAGCGGACCTCTCCTTGCTTCTCATCAGCAGGGATCTCCAACCCCACTAGTCCTTCAGTCCTCTCTGAAACCTGTGCTGAGAGGAATGAAGGTGTAGAATTAGATGTGTCACAGCCAAGTGCTTCCGGGCACTCTGCTAGCAGTACACCCACGTCCGATTATAGCAGGCAAATTTCCCTACCCCAGCTGCTGGACCGTCGAAAGAAGTTCACTCCTAGCCATCCACATGCCCAGCGGTTGAATGCTAGCTTGGCTAAATTGCTAGCACTTCAACTGCTGCCTTTTCAGTTGGTAGACTCGGCCTCCTTCCGTGAGTTTGTGCAATGTGCAGTTCCTCAGTGGCAGGTCCCCAAACGCCACTTTTTCTCACGGAAGGTGATACCGGCTCTCTACCGGCATGTGGAAGGCAATGTCCTTGCCTCGCTGGACAGGGCGGTCAGCGGTAAGGTGCATATTACCGCTGACTCATGGTCCAGCAGGCATGGACAGGGATGTTACCTGTTTTTCACGGCCCATTGGGTCACTCTTCTGGCAGCTGGGAAGGATGCAGGACAAGGTTCAGTAGTGTTGGAGGTTATTCCGCCACCACGCCTCCAAAATGCTACTACTGGTTGTGACACACCTCTCTCCTCCACCCCCTCCTCTTCTTCTTCCTCCATGGCCTCTTCCAGTGCTCTGTCCTCAGAACCAGCGGTGCTCCGTAGGCGTTCAAGGGGCTACGCAAGTACGCAGGCAAAACAATGCCATGCCGTGCTTGCGCTGGTTTGTTTGGGGGACAGGAGCCACACTGAGGCAGATATTTTGTCAGCTCTGCATGGGCAGGCCGAGAGGTGGTTGACGCCACGCCAGCTTAAGCCAGGAATGGTGGTTTGCGACAATGGCACAAACCTCCTCTCCGCCCTCTGACAGGGACAACTGACCCATGTGCCCTGTGTGGCTCACGTCCTTAACCTGGTGGTGCAGCGGTTCGTGGGCAGGTACCCGGGCTTACAGGATGTCCTGAAGCAGGCCAGGAAAGTGTGTGTGCATTTCCGCCGATCATTTAATGCCTGTGCTCGGCTGGCTGAGCTCCAAACCTGCCCAAGGACCGCCTTATATGTGACATGCCCACCAGGTGGAACTCAACGTTGGCCATGCTGCAGCGGTTGCACACGCAGCAGAGGGCCATCAATGAGTACGTGTGCGACTACGGCACCAGGACAGGGTCAATGGGGCTCGGTTTTTTCTCACTATGCCAGTGGGGCATGATCAGGGATGCATGCACTGTCCTGTCATCGTTTGAGGAGGCCACAAGGATGGTGAGCAGTGACAGTGCATGCATCAGTGACACTGTACCTCTTGTCCACCTCTTGGAGCATACGCTGCGTGGAATAATGGACAGGGCACTTGAGGCAGAACAGAGGCAGGAAGAGGAGGACTTCTTTGCCTCTCAAGGCCCCCTTTATCCAGACAGTGTTCCCGCTGTCCCACCTATTATACAGGAAGAGGAGGAGGAGGATGATGATTGTGTCAGCATGGAGGTGGAGGCTGGCACTCAGCATCAGCAGCAGTCTTGTAGGGATGATTTACAGTCCCAAGAAACCCATGGATTTGTACGTGGCTGGGAGGAGGTAGCTGCGGATCATGTTGTCCTTAGTGACCCAGAGGACTCCGGACAGAATGCCTCAGCTAACCTACGCTGGCTGGCCTCCCTGATCCTGCAAAGCCTGCGGAAGGATCCTTGTATTCTTTGGATCAAGGTGAGGGACCATTACTGCCTGACCACTCTCCTTGATCCATGGTACAAGGGTAAGGTTGCATGCAAGCCTCAGCCTCTGAGGACGTCTCTGACGAAACGCGTACAGCGTCATTACGCACACACGTCACTTCTGGTGCGCCAGACCCGCTGGAACGCAGCCTGGAGCGCACGCCGAGCGTTCAGGGGAATTGCATCGCGGCGGACCGGCTAGTTTGAATACTTGGGCTGAAGAAAGCGAGCCCAATAACAACTTTTCAAATCCTTTTAACCTTTATGGTTTTTTCATCTTATGTTGGCTGTTTTCACCTACGTAGCCCCATTCTTAACCTACTTAAGCCTGGCAAACGGTCCCCTGGGGAGACCATCATCTAACCCCATTGTAGTAAGGGGACTCTAGCACTGGGGGAATAGGGCTTTTTTGGGACGAAGTGCAGTTATTGCTGCAAGGGCTGTAGGTGACTTTGGATTTTATTTTTATTTTACATTTTTTACTCTTACAATTTGTGGATTTTTGGTATATATATATATATATATTTTTTGCACTCCGGAATCAGTGCGTTATATTTATTTTTATCTTTTTGGTTTGTATTTTTGTTTTTATTTTATATATTTTTTTAAAAGATATATTGTTTTTCTTTTTCTGCTGAAAAGGGTTGGTACTTTTTTTGTTAGCCGTATAATACAATTCATATATGGTGTATGCTGATGTATGGTTTGTTAAACTGCATCTTGCATAAAAAAACCCTCGTTTTGCATACAGTGTTGTATAAAGTTTTTGGTAATAAAGCATTTTTTTAAGTGGATACTAGCCTCCTACTGTTTCTACATAATTAAAAATACCTGCCTTAAAGAAGAATATCAGACTGTTCTCCCCTCTTTCCCAAGTATAATCAAAAATACTACACCATGAGGGAATTTTCTTTTATTTGAGGAATTACTAGTGGATATAAGGATCTTCCTGCATCTCTTTACAAAAACCCTGAGAAGGATCCGCTGAAGACACAACTGGTTGGTGGAATCTCCGGATAAACGGGATACAGATTATGGGCGTATAACCCTTTAGGGGGTGAATGGATCTGGTGAGTGGGGATCCTTGAGGGGGAACGAGCACGAAAGTCACTAATAAAGCGCAGGCACTCTCACGAAAGTCACCTTTCCTGTATTTTGAAGAGGTGTAATGGCACATTGATACGGCTATAGAAGACTCACTGTGGACTGAAATATTTTTATGAAATATTTTTATGATACATACACTGGTTATTTTGTATATATATTTGCCTTATTGATCCTTTCACAATTTTATATGGTTTTGGATTGGTGCATATATCACTGGATGTAATCGGACTTTTTATATATTTCTTTATATTTTTCACATTTACTAATGTAGGGATATTTGGTATATTTAATAATTAGCACAAGTAATTTGTACAAAAATTGAAGGTAGTTTTGCTTCCCAGTTAGGAAGTGTTTGCACTATATAACACCTGGAAGCTTTTTCTCTCCCCCCTTTTTTTGGGGGTTTTTTCTGGTTTTTTACCTTCTTTTTTGGGTCTTTTGTGTTTTTTTCTGTCTTTTTTGTTTGGATTTTTTAAAAATTTTTTTGGTTCTGGTTTTTTTTGCGGTAGAGGTTTTATTAATCATTTATCACTTTTTCACTTATACTTACATTTTTTGATTTGAAGTACTAATGAAATTATATGTAGAATAAGTGGTATCAGCTCACCTAGCAGAGGAGATATAAAGTGGTGCTTAATCACTTTGGGTTTGAGTTTGAGGTGTTGGATAAGTGGGGTGGTGCTGAGTTAAAACACGGAACACGGGTTCAATTCACGTAGTCCCTGGGGACAGGTTGAGGTAATAGACATAAAAGTTTGAGGAAATAAATAGTGGTATTGGAATTAGTTGGTTGGAGGTAGCGCCAGTAACCTATAATTAAGAACCAGCCCCAGGAGGAAGTCAGCACAGCACAGGGATGGAGGGAGCCCCCTCATAATAAGCAGCCCCAGTAGAAATATGACACCGCTCAACCTCTTCAAACAGGAGGGTACGGGCATATAGTAGGGTGTGCTTTTTTTTGGACAAGGAAGTGAGCCAAATTAAGAAAGAAGGTCTGTGTGCTCGATTAAAAAAATTGCTTATAGACATATACATGGTCTACTGGTCACATGTGTTGAATTCCTCTGAGATCCATGCCTCATTCATTTTTAGAAATGTGAGGTAGTTAACATTGTCGTGAGCTAGGCGAGTACGCTTATCGGTCACGATCCCCCCTGCTGCGCTGAACGTCCTTTCGGACAGGACACTGGACGAGGGGCAAGCCAACAGTTCGATTTCAAATTGGGCAAGTTCTGGCCAGAGGTCAAGCCTGCCCACCAAGTAGTCCAGGGGTTCATCACTCCTCAGAGCGTCCACATCGGCCGTTAACCCGATGTAGTCAGACATCTGATGGTCTAGGCGTTCCCTGATGCTGGATCCGGATGACACCTGTTGATGGGTCGGCTGAAAGAATGACCTCATATCCGAAGTCACCAACACATCTTCAAACCGGCCTCTTCTTGCAGGCGCTGTTGGATTGGTACCCGCAACGATCCTCTGCCAGCGCACGCAAAAGCAAAATGCAGCATTTCTCGAAGCAAGGCCTGGAAGTGCTGCATTCTGACAGCCCTCTGTGACGGTGGTAACATTTCCGCCATTTTGTGTTTGTACCGGGGGTCTAAGTACGTTGCCACCCAGTACTGGTCCTTGACCCTTATGCTTTTTATACGGGGGTCCCTATTAAAACACTGGAGCATGAAGGCCCCCATTTGCACTAAACTGGAAGCGGTGTGGTGGCCTGGCTCCTGCTCATCATCCAGGATAATGTCGTCCTCTTCATTCTCCTCTCCCCATCCACGCACAACAACAGGGGTCCCAGAAAGGTTTAAAGCATGCTCCTCTTGCTCCTCCTCATCCGCCCCGGCACCATCCTCCTCTGACTCCTCTTCAGACTCATGTTGTTGACTTGTCTCAGATAGAGTAGCCCCCTCGGAATTCATCCAACATTGCGACTTCCTCATCTTCCCGCTCCTGCTCCTCCACAGCTTGATCAATGACACGACGCAATGCACGCTCCATAAAGAAGGCATAAGGTACCATGTCACTGATGGCGCCATGGCTGCGACTGACCAGTTTGGTGATCTCCTCAAATGGCTGCAGAAGTCTGCATGCGTCGTGCATGAGCAGCCACTGGCGCGGTGAAAAAAAACCCAGCTCCCCAGAACCTGTTCTGCCGCAGAGTTCATACAGGTAGACGTTAACTGCACGTTTCTGCTGGAGCAGCCTATCAAGCATATAGAAGGTTGAGTTCCATCGCGTCGGGAAATCGCAAATAAGACGTCTGACCGGCAGATTGTGTCGCCGCTGAATGTCAGCAAGGCGAGCCATGGCCGTGTAAGATCTTCTGAAATGGGCCGAGATTTTCCTTGCCTGCCGCAAGATGTCCTGGACCCCAGGGTATTGGACAACGAATCGCTGCACGACCAAGTTTAAGACGTGTGCCATGCATGGCACGTGCATTATTTTGCCCTGTTTCAATGCGCTAAGCAGATTGGCACCGTTGTCACACACCACTTTACCAACTGTCAAATTGAGCGGTGTTAGCCACTGATCTGCCTGTGAATGCAAAGCTGAAAGAAGTGCCGGGCCAGTGTGGCTCTTGGCTTCCAGGCACAACAGACGCAGCACGGCATGGCAACGTCTCACCTGGCATGTCGAATAGGTTCTGGGGAGCTTGGGCGGCACAGCAGAAGAGACGCTAGCAGCGGAAAAGGAGGAGTCAGCCAAGGAGGAGAGGGAGGAGGATGAAGTAGGAGGAGGAGGAGAAGAAGAGCCAGGCCTGCATGCAATCCGTGGCGGTAAAATCAAATCTACACGGGTGCCATGGGTTACATGCTTGACGGCCGTCAGAAGGTTCACCCAGTGGGCAGTAAAAGTGATATACCTTCCCTGCCCGTGTTTGCTAGACCACGTGTCTGTGGTCAGATGTATCTTGGCACCGACACTGTGTGCCAGAGATACATTCACTTGCCACTGAACATGGCCATATAGCTCTGGGATGCCCTTCTGTGAGAAATACTTCCTTCCTGGGACCTTCCATTGTGGTGTTCCAATGGCCACAAATTTGCGAAAGGCCTCCGAGTCCACCAGTTTATATGGCAGTAGTTGGCGGGCTATGAGTTCTGACAAGCCAGCCGTCAACCGTTGGGCAAGAGGGTTATCCGGTGTCATCATTTTTTTACGCTCGAACATTAGGCCCACGGAAGCCTGCCTTTTTGGCGAAAAACGTGAGCTTGGCGTGATGGAAGGTGGAGTGGAGGACAATTGTGAGGAGAGAGGAGAAGGGGAAGTAGAAGACGAGGCTGGACAGTGAGAGCCTGGAGTGTGGCTTTGTGTGTTCCGTTGCTCCCACTGGGCTCGGTGATGGCTGCTCATGTGCCTTCTTAAGGCGGTCGTCCCTAGGTGAGTGTTGGGCTTGTTAAGGAATCCAATGTACATAATGATAATCAGAAAATGTCTATTTGCTTATGTGTATACATGTTCCTTACTTATTATGTAGTATACAGATTGACTTTATGTTCGGAGCCAAGATGGCGTCTACCCCCCACATCCCCCGCGTTAGAAGAATTCATTTGAGATAACAGAACCAGCTTCAACCAAACTTCAAGCATCAAGTTTCTTCATTTCTCTTGTATTGTAACCAATGAGATGTACCAATTAGACTGACATAGCAATGACGTATCTTTCTGTATAAAATATTAACACCGCCCACCAATAAATCAGTATTTAGAAGTAGCCGAGCTGAACATATCTCAGAGAGTGTTTACTTCTAATGTGCATGCACATTTATACTTTTTAATTAGGAATAGCAGCAGATAACCAAGAACTAATTTATAGTTCTTATCCATTTCAACTGGCGCCCGTGTGTGGGGGCTTTCAGGCCACAATCGAAGGGAGACCGCATTCCAGGACTGAACGGCTGGCCAGATCAGAGAAGGGGGTTAAGCGCGCAGCCCTAACAGTACGGTAAGCATATTTATCCTTACCATTTGTACGACTTCTCTGGTTTGCCTGGTTGATTTGGTCTTGTTGGCTCCTTTCGATTGTTCAAAGAGGCAGGTAACTTATTTCTCGCCTGAAGCTGTTTTAACGAACCTGCTAATGGTTTTCTGCTGACTATTATCTGTTCAGTGTCTGTCATTCTGAAGGGCTGCAAATTTAGCAGACTGAAAGTGCAGCTGCAGGCGTGTGTCCATCCTCACCCCTAGATTGTATCTCTGGTGGTGGGGTGGAATTCTGCAGGCATTTATAGACGGGGTTACTCGAGGTTGGCTGTGTAGGACCTCTGAGGGTTAATCTCAAACTGTGAATTAGGGCAGTTTGAAAGAAGACTTGCGGATGTGGCAGTCTTGCGAAACGTCTATGAATGTTCTGCTCGGGAAAGCTTTCCTGAGGGTTTATCTCAAGCTGTGAATTAGGGCAGTTTGAAAGAAGGCTAGCTGGAATTTGGCAGTCTTGTGACTCAGGTGAGCTTTTCCCGAGAGCTATCTTTGCAGTTCAAAGAGTGTCAGGTGTCATGTCCTGTGTGTGTATTTGTCCATTACTGTTTGATATACACGAAGAGGGTGACAGTGAGAGAAAGTGGCTACCTGAAGGATCAGTTGGGCCATAAGCCACTGCTCCACACCACCTCTGACGTGCTAGTTTTGACCCTCGAAGAGATAGAACAGTCAGGAGTGTGCTAGGAGACAGATCTCTCGCAGGGATGCGAGCCCCCACCCTAGGAATTCTTTGATAAGACAGCAGTCAGAGGAGTATTAACCAATTTGTTGCCTGTATTCTCCTCTTAAGCCGTCCGGGGGGAGAGAGAGAGAGAGAGAGAGAGAGAGAGAGAGAGAGAGAGAGAGAAGGGAAGGGAAGAGAGAGAGAGAGAGAGAAGGTTGGATAGAAGATGATGTATGTGTACCACAGAGTTGATAATGTGGCTGTACAGCCCCCATATACAAAAAACTGGAACGAAGGAGGGGAGGGGCAACCCTGCTATCCGCCTAACGCCCACCCCCTTCTCACCACCCCAACCCGAGCACAACCCACTGTGACCACTCCCAGGAGGCCATCTTGGTACACCCAAGCCCTCACTTCAGGCACAGCCCAGTGCACTTCCTGCCGGCGGCCATCTTGGTACACCCAATAGGCCCAGCCATGGCATATAACCAGTTCTCCCCGTTTTAAACCAGGATGGTTCCTACCACACACCTGTCTTCCCTAATATGGAAGCACTACCTTCACAGGCCGGATATGTTAATGATGAAGAAGCGTCCGAGTGGGAAGACCAACAGGCAGCAAGGCCACCTGCTGATTTAACCCCTAATCCGGCTCCGGACTCACAGTTCCGGGAGGATCTCAAACATATGCTGACAACCATGAGAAACAGTGCCCATTCTCAGCCCCTGCCTCAACACCAGTCTCGGTTACCAGAAGGGGCACTGGTGATGTACGTCGCTTTTACCCCATCACAAGCAGCAACCTTAGTGACAAGTCTGCCTGACCCAGAGAAACAGCCAATGCTCTTCTACCGCAGGATAGTGCAGATACAAGAAGCTTACTCAGCTGCCTGGAGAGACTTGATCAGCCTATGCCAAATTAAAGCAGGACATGTCTTTTGGCCAGTCATGCAGACAGCCTTCAATGATGCCTGCCTGGCAAGTGCCACTTCTTATACCTCAGGCTTGGAGTTCTGTGCACAACTCCGCGACTGGGCAAAGGAGAAATTGGCAGATCAGACCACCACAATCCAAGATATTGCCCAAGATAAAGGGGAGTCTGTGGAGAAGTATCATGCTAGACTCATACAGGCCTTTGAACATCTGGGCTTCTCCCTCTATGAAAAGACACACACACATGTTATCATCTGCTTTTGTCTCAGGACTCAGAGAGGATATCAGGAAAAAGCCTGATGGTGGCCCACCCTGAATATCGCTCAATGAAAATGTCCAATTTACTGTTGGTGGCCAGAGGGATAGAAAACCAAAAAGGAAAAAAAAAACAACGCCCCTCATGGTAACACAAGACGAAGATCCCGCCTACACTCGTCCACCACCACTGCCCAATACCAGGGAAAAGATCATCTGTTACAACTGTGGGAAGCGGGGTCACATCAGAAGAGTATGCAGAGCCCCAAGACATCTGAGACAAGACAGGGATCCCCGCGAAGTGCAACGTGGACATGGACCTTCACCACCACGCCCCAACTCATGCTAGGAAATGGGCAAACCCGTGTCACCCCTTATGACAGTGTCCTCAAATGAGACTGGGGGACCCCTAGCAAAGGTCACGTTACCTATACAAGGAAAACCTACCACTTTTCTCATTGACATGAGTGCAGCCAGGAGTGTGTTGAGGGCTGAGGACCTGCCTGATAATTCTTTTCTTTCCACTATTGATGTTTCCTGCGTGGGAGTGGATGGGGTGCCCCGCTCCAGTCCACTCACTGAGCCTCTCCAAGTGAGGACATTTCCTGATTTGCTTACCAGATTTGTGGTGTCCTCTACATGTCCCTTGAATCTACAAGGAGCTGATGTGCTGTCCAGACTACAGGCGTCAATCATTTTCACACCTATGGGGGGGTGAAGTTACATACTCCCCTATCCTTGGAAGACTCATCTGCATTGTATTCTCTGCCTCTCCTGATGACACTTCATGAAGCAATAACTCCAAGTTCAATACCAAAAGAAGTACTTGACAGAATTCCTGCGTGTCTATGGTCCACAGGCCCGGAAGACATTGGTCACTTAAAAGTGCCACCAGTTTCAGTCAAGCTCAAAGAGGGCGCATCATTGCCCCGGAAACCACAATACCCACTTAAGTTGGCGCAATCAGAAGCTATCTCGAAACATGTAGCTGCCTTGGCAGATACAGGATGGTGCAGGATCTGCGAGCAATTAACGAAGTCACAGTGTTGGACACCCCAATTGCGCCAAGTCCACATACCTTATCAGCTGTACCTCCAATGGCTGAGTACTTCACTGTGGTGGACCTGGCAAATGCATTCTACAGTGTACCCCTGCATCCTTCCTGCAGGTACCTCTTTGCCTTCTCCCACGAAAAGAAGCAGCAACGTACCCAGACAGTTATGCCAAAAAGGGGCACAGAACTCTCCAAGCTAGTTTGCAAATGCTACGGCTATCATCCTTGACACATAACAAGAGGATCACCTGGAAGTGATTCTCCTCCAATATGTTGATGACCTTCTCCACTGTGCAGCTGACTTACCCACTGTTGAAGTCACCTCAGAAAGCCAGTTGGGCTATCTTGCCACACAGGGTTGCGAAGCCTCAAAGCCCAAATTGCAGTGGTGCTCAACATCTGTAATTGTTCTTGGACACTGTCTTGTCCCATGGGACAAGACACCTCACTGAAGACAGGGTGAAAGCAATCTCTGACATCCCACTGCCACAAGGCCAGAAGCCCCTTCATTCCTTCCTTGGACTAATTTTGTATTGCAGAGCATGGATTTCAGAAGGCTCCCTACTGATGCAAGCTTTGTATGATGCCCTGAAATCAGACCCCTTCCAGATGTTTCCTGAAGCAATATCCAACTTTGAGGCCTTCAAGCACACCATCTCTGGCGCTAGGGCTCCCAGACTACGACAAAACGTTCAAGCCCTTTGTATCCGAACATCTGGGACATGCTACAGGGGTACTCGCCCAATCACACGGCATCTGCCTACGCCCTATAGGATATTATTCCTGTCGGCTGGATGCGATAGCAAGAGGAGGCCCATCGTGTCTGCGAGCTGTCTTTGTGGCACAAGCCTTGT
Organism: Lithobates pipiens; assembly: GCF_037356315.1. Taxonomy (NCBI): domain Eukaryota; kingdom Metazoa; phylum Chordata; class Amphibia; order Anura; family Ranidae; genus Lithobates; species Lithobates pipiens. The sequence continues at coordinate 1,085,337 of NW_027507714.1, read as the reverse complement.
TTGACAAAACTTTGGACTTGGCTCTCGGACTCTGCCTTGTTCTGCTTGCTCCCCATGACATTGCTCCCATACTCCACCAAGATCCAGCCGAAACATCTGTCCATTGCCAGACACTTGAGACTCCTGTGTTTCTACCTTCTAGACAGCATTACTCTATTACGTTGTCAAACACCGAAACCTACCACCCTTCTTCCACTTCTCGAGGGGGGTAAGGAGGAGGAGGAGTCGAGTCTTGACTTGTCACCCCATGACTGCATCAAACTAATGCGGCTGGAAACCACGCATATCCCCACCATGAGTGAAATACCCCTGCAGGATCCAGGTCACCACTGAAAACTCGGTTCTCCAAACTGAAACCTTACCGCCGGTGATGTCTGCACAGGTGGCAGAGCTACAGGCACTTACTACAGCATGTGAATTGGCAGAGGAAAAAAGAGCCAACATTCATACGGACTCAAGATATGCTTTCAGTGTTGCCCATGATTTTGGTGTTATATGGAAGGACAGAGGGTTCCTGATGGCTGCAGGAACACCTGTGAAACAGCTCAGCCATCAAGGACTTGATGGACGCCCTGCTTCTCCCAACCCAAGTGACTATTCTAAAGTAAAGCACACGACAAACTAAACTCGAAGGAAGCTCGAGGCAATCTAGCCAATTCAGCTGCCAGACAGGCAGTGTTCCACGGGAAGTGGACAGCAGGGTGGTAGAAGAAGACCACCCTGTGCATACCCTACAGACTCTCCCAGTGGACAGAGTTTATCTGAAATAATTACAGGAAGCAGCAAGTCTGGATGAGAAGGAAAGCTGGAAAACTTGGAGGAGGAACTCTCAGAGATGGACTATTCGAGTGCAGCAAGAAGCCTTGTCTACCCAGGAGTATGTACCCAGCCATGGTGCAATAGGGAAATGGAACTGCCCACTTGACAAAGACTCTTATGAACTTATGAGTTACTTCATTGACCAACAACTTCTGCAGATCATGCACCATCTGCGACAAATGTAACCCAGAATGTACAGAAAAGGCACAGAAGAAGCACCTGGCAAAAGCTCTATACCCCTTCCAGAGGATACAAATTGATCACTCCCAAATGCCAAAGGAGTGACAGATTCGAATACGCCCCCTAGTGGAGGTGGACATGACTGCCAGGACCACAGCTAAGGAACTACTGAGTGAGATAGTATGTAGATTTGAGGTCCCAGAGGTGATAGAGAGCGATCAGGCCCAGCCTTCACAGCAACCCTTACAAAAGATTAGGGCAGCACTGGGGGTTCAGTTGGCTCTACACACCCCTTACCACCCTCAAAGTAGCGGGAAGGTAGAAAGGATGAAAGGGACACTAGAAAAACAGGATGTTAGAAGATGGCCCAAAAGACTAACATGAGTCGGCCAGACAGTTTGTCCATTGCCCTGTTCAGTGTCAGACACACACCCCGGGGGAAATATGCCCTATCCCCTTATAAAATTTAGTTTGGTTCAGCCCCCAGACTTGGCTGTTACTTTCCACAACAGTTACAGTTGCAATCTGATGTGTTGACTAATTATGTAACCGCATTATCACGAGAATTACCCCAAATGCATGTCCAGGTGTTTTCTTCCATTCCAGATCCTGAATTAGATACAGGAATACACCAACTACTGCCCGGAGATTGGGGGCTGGTAAAGAAATTTGTGAGAAAACATTCTCTTGAACCCAGATATGATGGTCCATTCCAAGTTTTGCTGACCACAGCCACCTCAGTGGAATTGGCCGGGAAGAATACCTGAATACACGCTTCCCACTGCAAGAAAGCTCCACCCCCGAGGACAAGATCCCGCCCACTTCATGACGACCATGCTGCATATCCTTTTTCTGTTTGGTCTAGAGGGGAGGCCCAGGAGGTGGTCATCACAAAAAATTATAACATAATTACATTTTGGTACAACTCTTCAGGTACACATGTGACCACCTTTACCTTTGATTACTGTGACATAGTACCTTGTCTGTTTGACTCTTTCATGGCAATGCCATTGGTACAGTGACATCCCTGATGGTAAGGATATACATGTGTGTTTTACAGACAGTTACTGGGGCCAGAATTGTGGTTCCTGGGAGGGACAGTGGGTTGGAACATAGGACCAGATTAGAGGGTATCTGGACCAGTGAATGTGCCCTTGAAAAGGTGATTACGCCCCTCCATATCCTAGCAGAAGATACCCCTGATACATACACTGACCCAGCACACAGTCAGAGGAGGAAGCGAGCAGCTCTCCCCGGAAGCTTTGACCCTCATGTGTACGTAGATGCTATAGGGGTCCCAAGGGGGGTCCCTGATGAATTCAAAGCCAGGGAATTGCTGGCCAGTTACCCCCCCACTTCCTACATGACATTCCAGAACCGGATGGCCTTAGACATGGTGTTAGCTGAGAAAGGAAGTGTCTGTAAAATGATAGAAAAAACGGGGACCTGTTGCACCTACATTCCTGATAATACCGGCCCAAATGGTAAAGTAACTTTAGCTATAAAGAAATTAGAAGATTTGTCATTGGAGTTGAAGAAGAACTCCGGTATTACAGACCCATGGGATCAATATTTTAGCTGGATGAGTGGGTGGCAGAAGGTGCTCGCCCAGATAGGGGTAACGGTACTAATAATCCTGGTTCTTTTAGCCCTGATTGTATGCTGTATTCTACCTTTCGTAAAGAAGTTAATGAGCAAGGCTGTAGACAACAGCCCACCTACATTTCTCCACCAAGAAGAAGAGGACCCTCTTATGATGGAGGGTGACAAACCCTTCACTCCTCTACAGTCACTCCCTGTCCAAAATCTCACAATCCTCTAGGGTTATAGGGGTAGATAGCACCTGATTGCCCTTCTCCAGCTGTATCGAGGGGGGTAGTGAACTAGTTGCTGCCTAACTCTATATACAGCCTAAAAAGAGTTGCTGAGGAGAATGGGCCAGGTGAGTAGGACCTTTTAGATGAGGGACAGAAGAAAATAGCCATTTTAGGGGGGACTGTTAAGGAATCCAATGTACATAATGATAATCAGAAAATGTCTATTTGCTTATGTGTATACATGTTCCTTACTTATTATGTAGTATACAGATTGACTTTATGTTCGGAGCCAAGATGGCGTCTACCCCCCACATCCCCCGCGTTAGAAGAATTCATTTGAGATAACAGAACCAGCTTCAACCAAACTTCAAGCATCAAGTTTCTTCATTTCTCTTGTATTGTAACCAATGAGATGTACCAATTAGACTGACATAGCAATGACGTATCTTTCTGTATAAAATATTAACACCGCCCACCAATAAATCAGTATTTAGAAGTAGCCGAGCTGAACATATCTCAGAGAGTGTTTACTTCTAATGTGCATGCACATTTATACTTTTTAATTAGGAATAGCAGCAGATAACCAAGAACTAATTTATAGTTCTTATCCATTTCAGGCTTACTGCGACTAATGCGTTGACTGCAAAGATTGCAGATGGCAACGCTATTGTCAGCAGCGGACACGTTTAAAAAAAGCCCACACTGCGGAGCCATGTGCCGGTGTCCTGGGAGTGCCAGATGTGACCGTACATGGTCGATGACTCGCTCCTGATACATTTGCAGTCTGCTTTGTCCCTCCTGTGCAATGTAAGTTATTCCTGCTTCTCCTCCCTATCTGCTGGTCCATATCTCCCTCTGAACTCCCCTCCTCTTCACTCACTCTGCTGTTTCTCGCCCACTCATCTCTCGCTCACTCATCTCTTGCTCACTCTTTGCTGTCTCTCGCTCTTCTCTCGCTCACTCTTTGCTGTTTCTCGCCCACTCATCTCTCGCTCACTCATCTCTTGCTCTTCTCTCGCTCACTCTTTGCTGTTTCTCGCTCACTCTTCTCTCGCTCACTCTTTGCTGTTTCTCGCTCACTCTTCTCTCGCTCACTCTTTGCTGTTTCTTGCTCAGTCTTCTCTCACTCACTCTTTTCTGTTTCTCGCTCACTCTTCACTCACTCACTCTTTGCTGTTTCTCGCTCACTCTTCTCTCGCTCACTCTTTGCTGTTTCTCGCTCACTCTTCACTCGCTCAACCTTTGCTGTCTCTCGCTCGTTCTTCTCTCGCTCACTCTTTGCTGTCTCTCGCTCGCTCTTCTCTCGCTCACTCTTTGCCGTTTCTCACTCGCTCTTCTCTCGCTCACTCTTCGCTGTCTCGCTCGCTCTTCTCTCGCTCACTCTTTGCTTTTTCTCGCTCGCTCTTCAATCACTCACTCTTTGCTGTTTCTCGCTCAATCTTCACTCGCTCACTCTTCTCTCCCTCTTTGCTGTTTCTCCCTCACTCTTCACTCGCTCACTCTTTGATGTTTCTCCCTCACGCACTCTTTGCTGTTTCTTGCTCACTCTTCGCTGTTTCTTGCTCACTCTTTGCTGTTTCTCACTCACTCTTCACTCACTCACTCTTTGCTGTCTCTCGCTCACTCTTTGCTGTTTCTCGCTCACACTTCACTCACTAACTTTTTGCTGTTTCTTGCTCACTTTTCTCTCGCTCACTCTTCACTCTTCTCTCACTCTTTGCTGTTTCTCGCTCACTCTTCACTCGCTCACTCTCCTCTTGCTCACTCTTCACTGTTTCTCGCTCACTCTTCTCTCGTTCACTCTTTCCTCGCTCACTCTTTGCTGTTTCTCGCTCACTCTTCACTCACGCTGCTGTTTCTCGCCCACTCTTCTCTCGCTCACTCATCTCTTGCTCTTCTCTCGCTCACTCTTTGCTGTTTCTCGCTCACTCTTCTCTCGCTCACTCTTTGCTGTTTCTCGCCTACTCATCTCTCGCTCTTCTCTCGCTCACTCACTCTTTGCTGTTACTCGCTCACTCACTCTTTGTTGTTTCTCGCTCACTCTTCTCTCGCTCACTCTTTGCTGTTTCTCGCTCACTCTTTGCTGTTTCTCGCTCACTCTTCTCTCGCTCACTCTTTGCTGTTTCTCGCTTACTTTTCTCTTGCTCTTCTCTCGCTCACTCTTTGCTGTTTCTTGCTCACTCTTTGCTATTTCTCGCTCATTCTTTGCTGTTTCTCCCTCACTCTTCACTCGCTCACTCTTTGCTGTTTCTTCCTCACTCACTCTTTGCTGTTTCTTGCTCACTCTTCGCTGTTTCTCGCTCACTCTTCTATCACGCACTCTTCTATCGCTCACTCTTTGCTGTTTCTCGCTCACTCTTCACTCGCTCAACCTTTGCTGTCTCTCGCTCGTTCTTCTCTCGCTCACTCTTTGCTGTCTCTCGCTCGCTCTTCTCTCGCTCACTCTTTGCCGTTTCTCGCTCGCTCTTCTCTCGCTCACTCTTCGCTGTCTCGCTCGCTCTTCTCTCGCTCACTCTTTGCTTTTTCTCGCTCGCTCTTCAATCACTCACTCTTTGCTGTTTCTCCCTCAATCTTCACTCGCTCACTCTTCTCTCCCTCTTTGCTGTTTCTCCCTCACTCTTCACTCGCTCACTCTTTGATGTTTCTCCCTCACGCACTCTTTGCTGTTTCTTGCTCACTCTTTTCTGTTTCTCGCTCACTCTTTGCTGTTTCTCGCTCATTCTTCTATCACGCACTCTTCTATCGCTCACTCTTTGCTGTCTCTCGCTCACTCTTTGCTGTTTCTCGGTCACACTTCACTCACTAACTTTTGCTGTTTCTTGCTCACTTTTCTCTAGCTCACTCTTCTCTCGCTCACTCTTCACTCTTCTCTCACTCTTTGCTGTTTCTCGCTCACTCTCCTCTTGCTCACTCTTCACTGTTTCTCGCTCACTCTTCTCTCGTTCACTCTTTCCTCGCTCACTCTTTGCTGTTTCTCGCTCACTCTTCACTCACGCTGCTGTTTCTCGCCCACTCTTCTCTCGCTCACTCATCTCTTGCTCTTCTCTCGCTCACTCTTTGCTGTTTCTCGCTCACTCTTCTCTCGCTCACTCTTTGCTGTTTCTCGCCTACTCATCACTCGCTCTTCTCTCGCTCACTCACTCTTTGCTGTTTCTCGCTCACTCTTCTCTCGCTCACTCTTTGCTGTTTCTCGCTCACTCTTCTCTCGCTCACTCTTTGCTGTTTCTCGCTCACTCTTCACTCGCTCACTCTTTGCTGTTTCTCGCTCACTCTTCACTCGCTCACTCTTTGCTGTTTCTCGCTCACTCTTCTCTCGCTCACTCTTTACTGTTTCTCGCTTACTTTTCTCTTGCTCTTCTCTCGCTCACTCTTTGCTGTTTCTTGTTCACTCTTCTCTCGCTCACTCTTTGCTGTTTCTCCCTCACTCTTCTCTCCCTCACTCTTTGCTGTTTCTCGCTCACTCTTTGATGTTTCTCCCTCACTCTTCACTCGCTCATTCTTTGCTATTTCTCCCTCACTCACTTTTCTCTCGCTCGCTCTTCTCTCGCTCACTATTTGCCGTTTCTCGCTCGCTCTTCTCTCGCTCATTCTTTGCTGTCTAGCTCGCTCTTCTCTCACTCACTCTTTGCTGTTTCTTGCTCACTCTTCGCTGTTTCTTGCTCACTCTTCTATCACACACTCTTCTATCGCTCACTCTTTGCTGTTTCTCGCTCACTCTTCACTCACTCACTCTTTTCTGTCTCTCGCTCACTCTTCTCTCGCTCACTCTTTGCTGTTTCTCGCTCACTCTTCTCTCGCTCACTCTTTACTGTTTCTCGCTTACTTTTCTCTTGCTCTTCTCTCGCTCACTCTTTGCTGTTTCTTGTTCTCTCTTCTCTCGCTCACTCTTTGCTGTTTCTCCCTCACTCTTCTCTCCCTCACTCTTTGCTGTTTCTCGCTCACTCTTCACTCGCTCACTCTTTGATGTTTCTCCTTCACTCTTCACTCGCTCACTCTTTGCTATTTCTCCCTCACCACTCTTCTCTCGCTCGCTCACTCTTCTCTCGCTCACTATTTGCCGTTTCTCGCTCGCTCTTCTCTCGCTCACTCTTTGCTGTTTCTTGTTCTCTCTTCTCTCGCTCACTCTTTGCTGTTTCTCCCTCGCTCTTCTCTCCCTCACTCTTTGCTGTTTCTCGCTCACTCTTCACTCGCTCACTCTTTGATGTTTCTCCTTCACTCTTCACTCGCTCACTCTTTGCTATTTCTCCCTCACCCACTCTTCTCTCGCTCGCTCACTCTTCTCTCGCTCACTATTTGCCGTTTCTCGCTCGCTCTTCTCTCACTCACTCTTTGCTGTTTCTTGCTCACTCTTCGCGGTTTCTTGCTCACTCTTCTATCACACACTCTTCTATCGCTCACTCTTTGCTGTTTCTCGCTCACTCTGCACTCACTCACTCTTTGCTGTTCTCACGCTCGCTCTTCTCTCCCTCACTCTTTGCTGTTTCTCGCTCACTCTTCACTCGCTCACTCTTGATGTTTCTCCTTCACTCTTCACTCGCTCACTCTTTGCTATTTCTCCCTCACTCACTCTTCTCTCGCTCGCTCACTCTTCTCTCGCTCACTATTTGCCGTTTCTCGCTCGCTCTTCTCTCGCTCACTCTTTGCTGTCTAGCTCGCTCTTCTCTCACTCACTCTTTGCTGTTTCTTGCTCACTCTTCGCAGGTTTCTTGCTCACTCCTCTATCACACACTCTTCTATCGCTCACTCTTTGCTGTCTCTCGCTCGCTCTTCTCTCGCTCACTCTTGGCTGTTTCTCGCTCACTTTTCTCTCGCTCACTCTTTGCTGTTTCTCGCTCACACTTCACTCACTAACTCTTTGCTGTTTCTTGCTCACTTTTCTCTAGCTCACTCTTCTCTCACTCACTCTTCACTCTTCGCTGTTTCTCGCTCACTCTTCACTCGCTCACTCTCCTCTTGCTCACTCTTCACTGTTTCTCGCTCACTCTTCGCTGTTTCTCGCTCACTCTTCTCTCGCTCACTCTCCTCTTGCTCACTCTTCACTGTTTCTCGCTCACTCTTCTCTCGCTCACTCTTTGTTGTTTCTCGCTCGCTCTTCTCTCGCTCACTCTTTGCTGTTTCTCGCTCACTCTTCACTCACTCTGCTGTTTCTCGCCCACTAATCACTCGCTCACTCATCTCTTGCTCTTCTCTCGCTCACTCTTTGCTGTCTCTCGCTCTTCTCCTCGCTCACTCTTTGTTGTTTCTCGCTCACTCTTCTCTCGATCACTCTTCTCTCGCTCACTCTTTGCTGTTTCTCGCCCACTCATCTCTCGCTCTTCTCTCGCTCACTCACTCTTTGCTGTTTCTCGCTCACTCTTCTCTCGCTCACTCTTTGCTGTTTCTCGCTCACTCTTCTCTCGCTCACTCTTTGCTGTTTCTCGCTCACTCTTCACTCGCTCACTCTTTGCGGTTTCTCGCTCACTCTTCTCTCGCTCACTCTTTGCTGTTTCTCGCTCACTCTTCTCTCGCTCACTCTTTGCTGTTTCTCGCTCACTCTTTTCTCGCTCACTCTTCACTCGCTCACACTTTGCTGTTTCTCGCTCGCTCTTCTTCGCTCACTCTTTGAGCGAGAGAAGAGTGAGCGAGAAACAGCAATGAGTAAGTGAGAGAAGAGCAAGAGAAAAGTAAGCGAGAAACAGCAAAGAGTGAGCGAGAGAAAAGTGAGCGAGAAACAGCAAAGAGTGAGCGAGAAACAGCAAAGAGTGAGCGAGTGAAGAGTGAGCGAGAAACAGCAAAGAGTGAGTGAGTGAAGAGTGAGCGAGAAACAGCAAAGAGTGAGCGAGAAACAGCAAAGAGTGAGCGAGAGAAGAGTGAGCGAGAAACAGCAATGAGTAAGTGAGAGAAGAGCAAGAGAAAAGAAGCGAGAAACAGCAAAGAGTGAGCGAGAGAAAAGTGAGCGAGAAACAGCAAAGAGTGAGCGAGAGAAGAGTGAGCGAGAAACAGCACTCTTTGCTGTTTTCTCGCTCACTCTTCTCTCGCTCACTCTTGCTTGTTTCGCTTACTATTCTCTTGCTCTTCTCTCGCTCACTCTTTGCTGTTTCTCGCTCACTCTTCTCTCGCTCACTCTTTGCTGTTTCTCGCTCACTCTTCTCTCGCTCACTCTTTGCTGTTTCTCGCTCACTCTTCTCTCCCTCCCTCTTTGATGTTTCTCCCTCACTCTTCACTCGCTCACTCTTTGCTATTTCTCCCTCACTCACTCTTTGCTTTTTCTTGCTCACTCTTCGCTGTTTCTCGCTCATTCTTCTATCACGCACTCTTCTCTCGCTCACTCTTTGCTGTTTCTCGCTCACTCTTCTCTCGCTCACTCTTTGCTGTTTCTTAGCTCACTCTTCTCTCGCTCACTCTTTGCTGTTTCTCGCTCACTCTTCTCTCGCTCACTCTTTGCTGTTTCTCGCTCACTCTTCTCTCGCTCACTCTTTGCTGTTTCTCGCTCACGCTTTGCTGTTTCTCGCTCACGCTTTTGCTGTTTCTCGCTCACTCTTCACTCACTCACTCTTTGCTGTTTTCTCGCTCACTCTTCACTCACTCACTCTTTGCTGTTTCTCGCTCACTCTTCACTCACTCACTCTTTGCTGTTTCTCGCTCACTCTTTGCTGTTTCTCGCTCACTCTTCACTCACTCACTCTTTGAGCGAGAGAAGAGTGAGCGAGAAACAGAAAAGAGCGAGTGAGAGAAGAGCAAGAGAAAAGTAAGCGAGAAACAGCAAAGAGTGAGCGAGAGAAGAGTGAGCGAGAAACAGCAAAGAGTGAGCGAGAGAAGAGTGAGCGAGAAACAGCACTCTTTGCCGTTTCTCGCTCACTCTTCTCTCGCTCACTCTTTGCTGTTTCTTGCTCACTCTTTGCTGTTTCTCGCTCACTCTTTGCTATTTCTCCCTCACTCACTCTTCGCTGTTACCTCGCTCACTCTTCACTCGCTCACTCTTTGCTGTTCTCGCTCACTCTTCTCTCGCTCACTCTGCTGTTTCTAGCTCACTCTTCTCTCACTCACTCTTTGCTGTTTCTCGCTCACTCTTCTCTCGCTCACTATTTGCTGTTTCTCGCTCACTCTTTGCTGTTTCTCGCTCACTCTTCTCTCGCTCACTCTTTGCTGTTTCTCACTCACTCTTCTCTCGCTCACTATTTGCTGTTTCTCACTCACTCTTCTCTCGCTCACTCCTTTGCTGTTTCTCGCTCACATCTTTGCTATTTCTCACTCACTCTTCTCTCTTTGTGTTTCTCGCTCACGCTTTGCTGTTCTCTCTCACTCTTTGCAGTTCTCGCCCCTTTCCCCACTTGGCTTTGCTGTTTCTCTCTCACTCTTTGCTGTTCTCTCTCACACTCACTC